>NC_048307.1:18487312-18664609 GCF_013100865.1 Trachemys scripta elegans | reverse complement strand
GGGGGGGGTTCCGGCGGCGCTCGGCGGGGGGCCTCGGTGTGCGGGGCTTTTTTTTGCTGCTTGGGTCAGCCAGGGCCGGCTCTAGCTTTTTTGCTAAGACTAGTCACGTGGCTTCTCTGAAGTCTTTCAAAGAAACCACATTACTTGTCTTAGCCTGGGGCAAGTCATGCTGAGAAATATGGGGAATGTATAAGCCCCACCCCCTCCTCAGATGGAGAGACACCTGGCAGGAGAAGGGTTGTGCTGATGGTCTCCCCTGGAAGATTCAGGGCAAGTGCAAATACTTCATTTGTATTTTGTAAGCCTTTGTTTTGTAATGAATATTGGCTGATGTCTGAACAAGGCCAAGTCTGTTTCGGCAGGCTCAAATAAATACTCCAGGAGGGGAATGTATCATTTACAAGCTCCAAGAACTTGCTTTTTTGCTGTTGTTGTTTGGTCTGGCCTGCCATGCGGGGAAATGTCACGCTTCATATCCCACATGTGTCACTTACTTCCTCATAATCCTACTGCTGCTAGGAGAAGAAAATACATGATATGATTTATTAGGAGGTGATGAAAAATGGTGAAGAGGTTTAATTATTATAAATCGTCACTGTTGTTTACATTGATGGAATAAATGGAGCTCTGAGGTGGAGGTGGATTCGTGTGCATTGCAGGGGGTTGTAATCTCTAAAAGGTTCTGGCATAAGTTCATTAAGACTCATTTCCCTTTGCGACTATTGATGTTTTTTATGTAAAAGAAGAAAAGAAGCAAACCCACATGCACAGAACTGTAGGAAGATTTTCATTGTCAGAGTTGGACACATATAGTGTCATAGTCCCAAAAGTTTGAAGTTATTTGAATCCATGATTTTAGCGTGGCCCATTGGATCAGCCTTAAAACTAAAGGTATAGTTTTCCTCTCAAGTTTGAGATAGCCTAATAAAATCGGCCAAAGGAACAGGAACAAAGGAGACTGAAATCACTAAGCTAGGGGTGGCCATCCTGAGCCTGAGAAGGGGCCAGAATTTACCAATGTACATTGCCAAAGAGCCATAGTAATACATCAGCAACCCCCCATCAGCTCCCCGCTCCCAGTTCCTCCTGCCCACCGGCAGCCCCGCCGATCAGTGCCTCTCCCTCCCTCCCCGCACCTCCCGATCAGCTGTTTCATGGCATGCAGGAGGTTCGGGGGAGGGTTAGGAGCGAGGGCATGGCAGGCTCAGGGGAGGGGGGCGGGAAGGGGTGGAGTGGGGGGGAGAGCCCGTGGCAGAGCAAGGGGTTGAGCAGTGAGCACCCCGCGGCACATTGGAAAGTTGGCGCCTGTAGCTCCAGCCCCGGAGTCTGTGTCTATTCAAGGAGCCACATTTTAACTTTTGAAGAGCCGCATGCATGTGGTTCCAGAGCCACAAGTTGGCCACCCCTGCACTAAGCAGTGTTCAAATGAGGTATCTGTATCAGGGTCTTGGTCAGAATTGTGCAGGAGAAAAGGGGAAAGGTGGTGAGTCAGGACTTGATCTTTGGAGGCATTGAGAGACAGCGAAAGGGTAACCATGGACCAAACCCTTTCCAGTCTCTTTTCTAGCTTATTGAAGAGTTTGAGGGGGGTGGAGAAGGGCAGCATAAATTGAAAAAAATGCTCTCTTAGAATTCAGTGTTTTTTCTTCACAGATATCAGATGCCAAAAGAAAAAGAGCAGAGGAGCAAAGACTGGACTGGCCCAATAAGACTCCCTCCCCCAATAAAAAATAGGCAAATAATTTTTTAAAAAATAATTCTTTTATCTCAGAGACTGAGGAAGAAATAAATGTGAGAGGGGAGGATGGAGAGACAAAAGCAGCTTTCTGTAAGTAAGGGACTGAACAAGGTTTTACAATGTTTAGGGGTCTCTGAACATGGAAATACTTTTCTAATTGCAGGTAAGTTGGATATTTTAATATTACTCCTGCAGAGCCTGATCCAATTCCAATTGAAATCAATGCAAAGATTCCCTATGGCCTTGGTGACAGTTGTATCAGACCCTTGAGGAGGAATGAGAGGCTCTAAGAGGTCAATGATATAGCATGTGTGCAAATGTAGCCCATTATTAAGTAATGGAGTAAGGCTGTTACTAGTAGGGCTGTCAAGCGATTAAAAAAATTAATTGTGATTAATCGCGTGATTAATTGCACTGTTAAACTAATAATAAAATACCATTTATTTAAAAATGAGATGTTTTCCACATTTTCAAATATATTGATTTCAATTACAGCACAGAATACAATGTGTACAGTGCTCACTTCATATTTATTTTTAGTACAAATATTTGCACTGTAAAAAAGCAAAAGAAATAGTATCTTTCAATTCACCTAATACAAGTACTGTGGTGCAGTCTCTTTATTATGAAAGTTGAAGTTACAAATGTAGAATTATATACAAAAAATAACTGAATTCAAAAATAAAACAATGTAAAACTTTAGAGCCTACAAGTCCACTCAGTCCTATTTCTTGTTCAGCCAATTGCTCAGATAAACAAGTATCAGAGGGGTTAGTCTTAATCTGTAAAAAGCAACAGAGGGTCCTGTGGCACCTTTAAGACTAACAGAAGTATTGGGAGCATAAGCTTTCGTGGGTAAGAACCTCACTTCCTCAGATGCAAGATAAACAAGTTTGTTTACATTTGCAGGAGGTAATGCTGCCCGCTTCTTGTTCACCTGAAACTGAGAACAGGCGTTCGCATGGCACTGTTGTAGCTAGCATGGCAAGATATTTACAGATGCGTATGTCCCTTCATGCTTCCTCCATTCCAGAGAACATATGTCCATGCTGATGATGGGTTCTGCTTGATAACAATCCAAAGCAGTGTGGACTGACACATGTTCATTTTCATCATCTGAGTCAGATGCCACCAGCAGAAGGTTGATTTTCTTTTTTGGTGGTTTGGGTTCTGTAGTTTCCGCATCGGAGTGTTGCTCTTTTAAGACTTCTGAAAGCATGCTCTACACCTTGTCCCTCTTAGATTTTGGAAGGCATTTCTGATTCTTAAACTTTGGGTTGAGTTCTGTAACTATTGTTGGAAATCTCACATTGGTATCTTTGCGTTTTGTCAAATCTGCAGAGAAAGTGTTCTCAAAACAAACATGTGCTGAGTCATCATCCAAGACTACTATAACATGAAATATATGGCAGAATGCAAATAAAACAGAGCTGGAGACATACAATTCTCCCCCAAGGAATTCAGTCACAAATTTAGTTAACACATTATTTTTTTTAACCAACGTCATCAGCATGGAAACATGTCCTCTAGAATGGTGGCTGAAGCATGTAGGAACATATGAATGTTTAGCATATCTGGCACATAAATACCTTGGAATGAGGGCTACAAAAGTGCCATGTGAACGCCTGTTTTCACTTTATGGTTACATTGTAAATAAGAAGTGGGCAACATTATTTCCTGTAAATGTAAACAAACTTGTTTATCTTAGCTACTGGCTGAACAAGAAGTAGGACTGAGTGGACTTGTAGGCGCTAAAGTTTTACACTATTTTATTTTTGAGTGCAGTTATGTAACACACAAAATCTACATTTGTAAGTTGCAGTTCCACGACAAAGAGATTGTGCTACAGTACTTGTATGAGGTGAATTGAAAAATATTATTTATTTTGTTTATCATTTTTACAGTGCAATTATTTGTAATAAAAAATAATATAAAGTGAGCACTGTACACTTTGTATTCTGTGTTGTAATTGAAATCAATATATTTGAAAATGTAGAAAAACATCCAAAAAATTTAATAAATTTCAATTGTTGTTCTATTGTGTAACAGTGCGATTAAAAGTGCGCTTAATTGCGATTAATTTTGTTGAGTTATTAGTACAAATAGTGACACTGAGACCCACAATGACTGTCTTCTAATGGCAACCACTAAATTCTTCTCCCACCGACATGGGAAACGAAAATCAAGGAAAAAAGGATTAAAAATAAACGACCCATTTGCCTTGTCTGATAGAAAAGAGAAGGAGGAGACGTAGGCTCAGTTTTTCAAAAATATATACGTGCCTAAAGTTTTAGGTAGGCAGCTAGGGGATTTCCAGAAGCACCGAATCCCAATGAACGTCGACGTGAGCTAGGCATCTAACTCAGGTGCTTTTGAAAACCCAAGTAGGCACCTGTCTGCATCTTTAGGTACCTATATATCTCTGTGTATCTGGCCCTTACAGACTGGGAGAGATCATTATTTCAGAAGTGTTCTTTGTTTGTAAGGTCTGGTCTATACTACCCGCCTGAATCGGCGGGTAGAAATCGACCTCTCGGGGATCGATTTATCGCATCCCGTCGGGACGCGACAATCGATCCCCGAATCGGCGCTCTAACTCCACCAGCGGAGGTGGTAGTAAGCGCCGCCGACAAAAAGCGGCAGAAGTCGATTTTGCCGCCGTCCTCACAACGGGGTAAGTCGGCTGCAATACGTCGAATTCAGCTACGCTATTCACGTAGCTGAATTTGCGTATCTTAAATCGACTCCCCGCTGTAGTGTAGATGTACCCTTAGAAAGGGATTTGGCAAAAACCAAAGAAAAACCAAGGGGCAAATCAACTTGGACTGTTGTTCCAAAAATGCCCAGAAAGGATCAATCTGGTGGTTTTTGTTTGTTTTTTCCCCCCTAGTTCAGCACCCTTGCCATTCAGTTCTGCAAAATGCTGCAATGCCAAAGGCAGTAGGAAACCTCTCCTATTTGTCCCCAGTTGTGGAAAGAAATGTTGTGAATCCAAGAGAGGATCAAGGTTTGCTCTGGCTCTAACATTGAGCGTATCATGGTAAGGGAGTTAGTGATTGTGTGTGTGTGTGTGTGTGTACACTGTTAATGAATGAACCCTATAAAAGTATGTCTGCTGCTGGCTAGCAAAATCAAACTTCTGTAAACGTAGATACGTCTAGCTACATACAGTGATCTGTGTGGAGAACAATCACAATTCAGGTGCTGTGCATAGGCTGATTGGATCCATTAGAGAAAAATCCCAAGTACGTGTGGGTTTTTTTCTCACTGCCATCTTTATTTTGTTCCTGCTGTTTTTCCTTATTCCTATTTGCCCCCAATTTTCCTTCCATCTCTGCTTATTATTACTGCTGTTATGTTCCCTACAGGCAGAAGAGTCTGGTGCATTCCTTAAAACAATCTCTCTCAAAGTGAGTTTCCAGTTTCCATAAGCTCCCTTGAGATAAGGCACACAGACCTCCCTGAGAAAATCAGGATCCTAGTAAATCTCTTTTCAGTAGCTCTTCTAGGCTTCTTCTGGTGAAATTTAATGTTACACATCAGATTACAAGGCGATTATATACTGTAGCTAACGTGCACATTGGAAAATACAGTAGTCTTGTCCAATTCAATCTGATCCTGTCTTAAAAGAGAAAGCATTAATTATGAAACAAGGCATTTATATATTAGTAATTGACCAGATGAGAGTTTTCATTTATTCCCTCATAAGAAAATTGAAACTATAAATTCAGACAGCTGTTCCACAAGACATATATTTTATTCATTGTCATTAAACATGACTGTTCAGAAATCCCTGTTTGACAGACAGGGTGGTTTTATTACCCAAATATTGTATTTTACATACTTCATTTGCAGTTAAATTAGGGCCTGATCCACTGCCCATTGAAGTCAATGGGAGCATTTCCATTGACTTTGCTAGGCATTGGCTCAGGCCCTTACTGAGCAGCGGACAAAGCAAACCATTTTCTTGATGCTAATACATTAAACTGCTTTTAATGGGATTTTTAACTTAAGGAACAAATTTCGTTTATGATGATGAAATCTCATTTTGAGCATGATTGTAAGCCTGCCTGTACACCTGCACAGTTGCCTAAGTCACTCCATACATCTCTGCATGAGCTATCCATAGTAGGGATCTCAGTGCAACTGACGGAGCAGCCGCTGCAGCGCTGCTATTGCCCCTTCTGCATAGGTCTGGGGCCAAGACTGGGCAGACCTTGATTCCACACCCTCGCCCACAATGTGCCACCAGCTAGGGTAACTGAGCTGGTGTGGAAGCAGAAGTCATGTGCACCAGGTATAGGGCTGCTTCCCACCTGGAGCAAGAGGGAGAACCAGGGACTGCATTGACACAGCCTGGCTTGTGGCACGAAGCCCTTCGTAAGTAGGTCTGAACAAAAATGAGGGGGTCCCTGGAAAAATGAAAGCTGATGTTCAGCCATCTCCCTCAGAACCAGGGAGTGGGGAGGAAGTAGTCAATGTTAACAGAAAACTTCTCATTCTCACAAAGAAAGGTGGGGATACAGAATAAAATTGTTGTTCTCTGTGAGCTCATATAGACCTCTGTCTTGAAGAGGGCAAGACGTGTCTGACCATCCATCCATCCATTTTAATATGTTCAAACCTGTACTATTTAGGGGCTGGGAGGGAGAGAGATGAGACAAGAGTATCGGAGTGTATGGTGATCCCGCAGACTGAGAGGCGCTTCAATGAAGGAAGCTGACCTCTGCCAAAGTCTCCTGATTTATCTCTGAGATAATGAGAAATCATTTCAGTTCAAGTGACTCATCCCAACCCTTTACTCATCAAGGGGATAGACTCATTTCTTTTCTCCCATTGTGAATTGAAGGCTTGCAAAAAATCAAGATCCCATAGGGCAATAACAGAGAACCTATCCTTCTACACTTATTGCTGTACATCTCCAGGGTTAGCAAGTCTTCTTACCTCAATACATTCACTGACGTTCAGTTCAAAGGACCCAGTTCTGATTTCAGATACACAACAATGATTTACTTACTGTATCAGGACTCTCCGCTCCAGGAATCCTCAAGAAAGGTGGCAATAGAAGAAGATGTTTGCAATCTGAGATCTTCAACCAGGGCAGAATTACAGACTATTTAATGACAATACCTTCCTGTGGTGGGGTGTACTTACCCCACACCAGCCCCGAGAGGGTTAACTCTGCTTGCAGGCTGAGGAAGCTCTGCCCCTCCAACCCTGCTGGGCATGCTCAGCCTGGAGGCAGCATATAAAAGGTAGCAGCCCAGCTCCGTCTGGGCAGGCTGCTGGAGGGGAAGGATGCAGGTTGTGAGCTCTCTCCAGGGCATTGCTACAGGCCCCAACTGCAGGACCATGGGCCCACAGAGTTCCAGACAGACTCCAGGCTGCCCGACGAGCCCTGAAAAGGGACCACACCGGTGGGAGCTTGGCCATTTGAGGGCCCCAGAGGAACCGGGGAAGTTTGACGAGGGAGAAAGTAAAAGAAGCAGTCCAGGGGACTTAAGCTGTTTGCCGGTGAGTGAACAGGGGAATCAGTCAGCATGTTTCAGGAGGATCCCCGCTGACTTGGTAGTGAGCACCCTCACTACTGCCAGGGCCCTGTGCTGAGATTCAGAGGAGCAGGGAGGGTCTGAGTCCCCTTACCTGGGGTGCCACACACCCCTGAGTGGAGCCCCACTCCCCCAAAGGGCCAACAGGCCAGACAATCCCACAGAGGTGAGCTACTTTATTTACTCTGGCCTTTGGGTCCTGCTGCCTTAAATGGAAAGGTGACCTTATTGATGCCAACCACTAGGCCCTACTACCACGTTTATAGTAAAGTTCACCAATATAAGAACTCTCTGGCTGCAGTACTGCTTTTTTCCCTTCTTGTGGATCACACGTGACCCAGCACCCCGTGGTGGGGTGTACCTACCCCATGACACTTCCAAAATAACCTTCCCAAAGCTTTACACCATTCTGTGGTGGCTCTTAAAGCTTTCCAGTTTTACAAAGGAGACGCTTATGAGATTACCTCAGTGCAAGCAGTATTTTTCTCTTGCATTTCCCTAGGCTCACTATAAGGAATGCTTGCAAATGCTGAGAGAGTCCAACTGCATATACCTGGTCAGGGTTTGATTGGCAAGGGCGCGAAGGGCTGCAAGTCCATGGGAGTTGGGTGCCTAGCTCTATTTGTGCCTCTGACAGTCTTACCAAAGGCCAGGTCTACACTAGATGCTTTTGTGGGTATAGCAGTGTCAGGTAGGGATGGTTTCTTGGTGGCAGTTCTATATCAGCAAAAGTTCTAGCACAGCTGCAGTTGTACCAGCATAGAAGTGCTTTTGCTTCTTGCACTCACAGAACTGGTGAAAGCACTTCTTGCACTAGGAGGGTTGTGGTGGTACAGCTCTACCAGCAAATTTGTAAGTGTAGACGAGGCTGAAGGGAACTGGCAGTTTTGAAGGGTCACACTGTACGCAGTTCACACCAATGTTTTGTTTTTATTTTCTCACTTATATTAATATAGTACATAGAGTATTGAAGTAAACTGAGATTTTTTTCAAAGCCAACTAGGGGATATACCCTCAGAAATCCCATTGAACTTAATGGGAATTGTCTAGGGAATTTAGCCAGACAGATTTTAAAAGCAATCTCACCCATATGATCTATGCTCATTTTCAAGTCTTTTTTCCTGATTTATATTCTGTGGTTTTGCTTTCTCATAGGCTGTGGCCTTTATAACTTTTTGTCACTAATCTCATTACCTCATTACATTGAGCAGCATGAGTCATGTTTGTTCCCCCTATTTTCTACTCTCTCTTATTTCAGATCCAAACTATGCTTTTAGAGGTGATTTCAAAAACACAAAATGAGGGTCAGGTCCCAACTCCCACTGAACATCAATAAGAGTTTTATGTCCTTAGCTTCCCTTTGGGCATTTGACAACCTTCCCCTTAGCACTTTAATATAATTTCATAACACACAGAAAACCAAAGCTACTTTGATACTGACCTTTCTGTTATTTCTTGTTACATTTTCTGTCTTCTAGAACATTTGCTTTTGCTAATATCCCGAGTCCCCTGTCCCTGTGCCAAATGTTAATCCCTCCCCATAATTCTTTCTTTACTGTGCTTTTACAATGTGCAAATTGATTTCTATCAATTTGTCAGGCATGATCACTCTTCTGTGAATCCTTGTGGCTGACCCCTACTGAAACGTTCCCCTCGAACTGATTTGTAATCTTGTCCTTTGCTGATGGGTTTACAAAATCCATATTGGTCTGGCTCCCCCCTTTTTCTTTCCTTAAACACAGTATAAGAGCTACTGCATTGTACAACTCTAATGAACAAATACTGATGGAAAACACAGGTAGACATTACTTCTGTCTTCTGCAGTTCTCAATCACTACCTAACCGATAAGATAAAATCTAATAGTTCTATCATAGATTAGATAAGCGATTGGACGCAGCATGTGCAGCTCTCTAGTGAGATGACATCTCTTGAACACATTTTTGATTCAATATTATAGGCTGTAATGAAAAAAAAATGTAAGCATCGTAGGTGTCAGTATAACTTGGGCAATGGTGATGTGGCAACTCTTGCAAGTGTCCCCATGCTGTATGAGGAGCCAGGCTAACAACTAATTATAAAGTCCCCTGCAATGGAAAATGGAGCCAAAACATGCCTAGAATAATTATTACTGTAAATCATTGTGTAGCAAAATTACAATTGTGGTTTGCACACGGAGGTTAAAATGTGTTCCTCGCACACACTCTTTCTCCCAAAAGTAAAATAAGTTTGAAAGATAAACATGCCAAAGAGAAGACTGTGGACAGCTGGTAGTGGGAATACTGCAGATGAGGAGAGGGTAGCAAGGATTGTTTGGGGAAGTGGGTTTGAAGGAGGGATTTGACACAGGAGGGAGAAGGCACTTGGCAGATGAGTATGTTGTGCCTAAACACTGAAGTGATGGGCACATTAGAAATGCCTAAGAGAGACAAGAGAGGTGTGGGACACGGCATAATAGAAGGTGGGAGGAGAAAAAGGACTGGGGTGCACACCAGGGGAAAAGGGTGGCTTTTGCTATGTGTTAACATCCTAATGTATACATGGTTGTAGCAGTTATGTAGTTTTAACATGTGCTGGTAGGTCAAGGTAAACACCAGGGAAGAGCTTAGTGCAATTGGGAATCAACAGCATAGACCCACCGTTGAAACCGGGGGAGTAGTTGAGGTTGCCAAGACAGAATGAAAAGAGGAGGGTCAAAAGGAGTTTCTGGGTTGTCCCATCCATCTTCCTGCACTAGTGAAGAATTGGCTAGAGGCATGCCACCATCATCCACTGTGAAAGCATTGGGGCTTTAAAAGCACTGTCTTCCCATTAAAGCTGTGGAGACATTTCCAATTGGCATCAATAGAAGCAAGGCTAGGCCAGTGTTGAGCACTTTTGAGATCTCCCCCTACCTGCCTAATCCTAATTGCTGGTTTCGAAGTGCTTCTGCCAAATGTGCATCCAGCCTCTTGCCACAAAATGACACATGGATAGAGCCCCAGCCCATTCACACTGACAGACTTGGCTGTCATATGCTTACTTCATGTTCCCCTGGGTAAGCATAATTGTATATAAGGGTGGTTTACATAGTACCCAGGCACTACTCCAGTCAGCTGAGATTTGCCAATAAGTCTGTGGGGTTTTTTTTGTTTTTTTTTTTTGGTTTTTTTTGGGGGGGGCGTGTTTTTTTTGTTTTGTTTTGTTTTTTTTGCTTTGTTTTTCTCCTGGAAGAGTGACCGTAATGACACAAGTTAACTTTTTGGTTTGTCTATTACTTATTATTCACTTACATTATGGTAGCATCCAAAGGCCCCCTTCTGCTGGGCTCTGGACAACCGATGATGAAGAGACAATCTCAGCCAGAACTGTTAGTGGCATGCTGTAATCAGACATCTTGACTCCATAAACACATGATAGTGTGAATGATTGGGCCTGCGTCCTGTTTCGAACACTGGGTTGTGCCCTAGTTTATGCACTGTGTGTCAAGATTTCAGCCAAAGTCCCATGAGATCTGGTGCATGATATACAATTCCCAAAAGTCATCACTCTCTCAGGAGAGTAAAATACAGTCGCTGTTATTGCATTTCATTACATCTTCTGATATAGTAAGAGGCAACCTGGAAGATAAAATGCATCTCCTCTCTGTCTGTCTCTGTTGTGTAACGAAATCCAAGAGACTACTGGTCAGCGTAAATCACTTGATTATTATATCCAGCAATTCACAACAGTTTATAGTCGATACTGGAGTTGTGAATTTATAATATATTAGAATAGGGTATATTTAAAAGGGATTTTTTTGGTGGGGGAAGGGTTGAAGTCCCTTTTCATCTAACCCCCATGTACAAATACACAGATCTAAAGTCAGACCCCACACACACTCGCAGATATGTGCTAGAAGCAGCACACTTTCTGCTACTTACTAATCTCTGAAGTAAGCAATGTTCTTGTTCCTTCATTGGCCTGAACCCAATCCCCTATGGCTGATTGCTGCCTGTGAGCAGAGCGGAGGGCAAGGGAAAGCCATGGATCTGCATCCCAGGCCAGGTGCAAAAGAGAATGCACGCTGCCCTATGCATGGATGGTGGCACTATTGTTCTGATATGGTTTCCTTGAGAGACCCTGAAGGAACTGTGGATTCTGACTTTAGTGAAATCCCTCTGGAGTACCTTTGCCAGCAAAACACAGAATCTAGCCCTTGCTTTCTTGTAAAATTGAGAATGAATTAAGTGCTCATTAAAGTGTGGGACTAGTAGCCTTGGCTTGAGCCAGCCATAATACAAGTGTGATGGCTGCCATCTTGACAAACTCCAGAGATTGAACAGGGGACTGAAAGCACAAGTCTCTACAGTTCTAGCGGAAAGCTGTAACCCGTATCCTCTCTGCATCGGGCACAGAAGGCGGAGGCATGACACACGCTGACCAGTGGGTTACAAAAGCTGGTGTTACACCTGGTTCCTCAAGAAGCTCTGCCAGTACTTGCCAATCCTGCCACCAACTGCAATCTTACCATTGCAGCCAGGGGCTGTTTCTGACCCATGACAGAATAATGTGAGCTGTAAAAATAGAGGCCAAACTGTTTGTGCCCATAGCATGCGTTGTGAGTTGAAAAACTAACCTATGACTGTATGCCTACATGTCTGGAGGATTATGAGAATGACTTGGCTGTATTTAAAGCCCTGGCATCCCATGGAGTAATTCAGAAAGATGTCCCAGTATCCAGAGAGAAACACTTTTGGTTTATGACAAGTACATTTAATGCTGGTATTGAAAGATTCTATTTTATTCCTTCCATGTAGCTTCACTATAAAAGCTGCTACAGACACTAATGCTACACTTGAGCTAGTTATATGGGTAGCTCTTCCTCTGTGTCACTTACTAATTTCAGGTGAACTTTGAACTTTAGTGATGTGCCAATTGCTTTTTACCTAGCTGCTATATTTTCTGGGTGATCAGAAAAGAATAAAATTCCAAGTGCTGTTTTTCTTCAATGCAGAGATACTATTCATAGTCTACTGGCACAGCACTTGACCACCCGCCTGGCCTGTTGGTTCAGTAGGTGACCTGCCGTGGTGTTTAGTTCTTCTGTAGGGAGGAAAAGGCATCTGAAATAGATCATATTTCTTTCAAAGTTCTTATTATTTTCATACCTCCTTTGCTACCAGGTCTTAACTACACAATTCTTTAAAAGTTTAAAGCTGCAGGCTAAAACTTTGAGCCTTGCCAACATCTGAAAGGAAAAACGTGGTGGCAGCCACTTTGTTATTATTTGATCAAGGTGATTTTGACTAAGGTTAATATGTCAGAGATAAAATAAGGGGAAATATAGTGTCTGATCAACATGAATGGAGCAAGAGAAAATACATATTATTCTAATTTAAATTAGGATTGATCTCTCTAATGGGAAGCAGAGGGCCAAAATAAATGACAGAAATGGAGTTAATCAAGACAGAATAGATAAAAGAGTAACCTTGTGCTAGTGAAACTGGTGTTGCAAATATTATGTAAGACAGCTGCAGAATAATATACCTTTTGTAACGAAAGACACTGGACAATTTTATTCCTTTTATTTTATTCATCTTATAGAGTTTAAGCCTTCCTGGATAAATAGGTTATTTTTAAGGTCATATGTTTAAAAATCCTTGTTCCGTTTCATCTTACACCAAAGGTTGAACAACTACCCAAAGCCTAAGGCTACCAAAATGTTTGTTGTATGTCTGATTGTTAGTCCACCTTTCCTTTTATTTAAGGAGTCTCTGCAGCTTGCAAGTTATATAACCTTTGTTGACTGCAAGCTCCACAGGCTTGATACCAATTCCCCAAGCTTTCAGAATGGTAAGGTAACAATACATGTGGGAAACAAACCAGGAAGGAGGGGGAAGCAATTTAAAGCCTTCTGACAGTTAACAGGTAGAGCAAGCAACATTTTAAATGCCTTTACTCCAAAAACTCTATAAGATGAATGTTTGCTTCCAAAGCCAACAAACGTTATTTAACCTGTAGTCCCAGCTGCTCTCACTCATCAGCTCAGAAATAAGTGCTGTAGTATCCTTAACTCAAGAGGAGAAAGAAAAATAGCCACAGAAGGAAAACAATCTAGCAACAATGGCATGGCTGCCAGCAGAGGGTTTTCTAGCAGATTTTTCAAAATATATATTTTGGTAGCATCTTCTTCTAAATACGTATACAAGAGGCAACACCGTATTATAACTAGGAGAAGCAAAGCTGACATCAGTAGTTCTTCACTCCCTGTTGGAAGCAACCTGAAATGAAAGGATTTTACCTTACTCTTCCTTCATGTGGGGTAGTGGCAGGTCTTCTTTTTCTCATCTCCTCTACCTCCTCTCTGTTAGCCAGACCCTGAGGGAAGCCAGGGGCTGATCACCTCCTCTAATTACTAGGTGATAGCTGCTTCATGATTTATGACTGGGTCTATACAACCATTTTTCTTTGCATTTCCTACTGGCACAGCTCCTCTCATGGACACAATGAGAGCATTGGTATGGACTGGCCCACAAGCATTTTAATTGCCATCTATTTAAAACTGCTAATCTAAACAGGGGTTAAAGTGCAGGTCACCTGTTTACACCAGTGTTTTAACGATTGTGACCCTAGGGTAATTGTGCAATGGTGGGAAATTTTAAGAAAGCTGCTTGCGTAAGAAATGATTTGAAATGAAGCTTCTCTTGTGGAGTTTGCTGGAGACTTTCAAAGCAGTCTAGGGAATTTAGACATATATTTTTCATTAATTTTAATTCAATTCAATTTTAATTGGAAGGTTTGTATGTAAATGCCCTAGACTGCACTGGAAATCTTTGCCACTGCTCTATTATTGTTTGTCGTGAAATGTATTGCGGACTATGCAATAAGACTGAGCTGACTGTTCCTGGAAACTTAAATTTAGCATTTTCCTGATTGTATGATTAAAATAAGAAACAAACTTAATGCTACATTAATACATGCTTGGGTATTTAATATGCATTATAAAGTGACACACATCTCTGCAGCATCAGGTTGTAAACATCTCCCAATAATACTTGAGTGAAGAGAACAATTTATTTCATATGATTACAGGTGGCAGTGGACTCCATACAAAGTCTCTGGAAGGTTCAAGTGCTATATTTCCTGATGTGATGCACAATTAAAAATATAAAAGACATTCAAGGAAACTTGTGACAGTGAAGTTTTTAAAACCATCATTCATGCTGCTTTGTTATAGGTGAAAGCTTCACCCCAAATCAGACAAAAAAATGTTTCCTGCTCATTAGACAAATCGCTAGCTAAAGGAAAGAAAAAGAAAAATATACAGTACATGTGTCTTAAAACACTAACCATGGAAACAGGTGTGTAAATTTAGAACTAGACTATGTAGTCTAGTCAGTATTGCAAAACTGACATCAGGAGTCCTATGTCAGCAACAAAGAGCATGTGTAAGAAGATTTGCTTACAGCCTTTTGTGGCTTACAAAGAAAAAAATAGAGTAGGTTCCTCCAGTATTTTCAATACCCGCAAAATTGTTTTCTCCCCATCTGAAATCAGTGGGGAAGTTCCACAAAATATGAGATTGGCCTAAAGGTTTTGCAGACAAAAGCATACCTTATCCATCTCTAGGATGGTTTCGGCCCCATCCTAGGGGTTAAAGTAATTAGTGCTTTCTTCAGTGTAGTCACAGGTGAACCATAAGTGGGGTGGGTTGGTTACAGTTTAAAAGAATGCTTAAAACAAGAGTGAATCTCTCTCAAATGTCAGAGGTTACACTTCCCAGACTGTTTTTTACAACAGCAGTAACACTTTGGGTGCCTTGGTTACTTTAGATGAAATGTTACTTTATCAAGCTCTGATTGATTTGAATATCTCTGCCTCATTTTAACTGTGGCCTTTTCTTGATATGCAAAGACGATGATTCAAACAAACGGATATTTTAAATAAAGCTATTCCCTGCTTGTTAGTACATCAGATGTCAACTCTTGATTGACCTGTGTTTGCCGGAGGCCTCGAAGACTAATGACATAGGCTTCAGCCTGTTGTGCTGCCACTAAATTGCAACTTTTCCAGCCTTCAGTTGAGGAGAAGAGGGTATGGTGAGCCTGTCGCAGCTTTTACCCCAGCTGTTCATCAGCAGGAGTTTGAGTTAGAGGCTCTATAGAAAGAGAGGAATACACAGAATCTGATTTACTGCATCTGATTTAATCTGACCCTCCCCTTTCGTTTGTGAGCATGGAAAGCTGAAGCTCAGGTTTCACCTGACAGGCTGTTGCTCTCCACTAGATCTTCCAGAGGGTTCTGCAGCAGAAACAAAGCAGTCAGGGGTTGATCATTCTCTCACATAAAACAAAACCATGAACAAACAAAAATCGAAGCAAAGACCATAAGCAGACTAAAAAAAACATTTTAGGAAGCGTGGAGGGAGGGGGCAATTGAGCGCAATAAAAGACCAGTAAATGAGTGCTTTTCCCCCTCCTTTGCAGCTATCGCCAAACCATTCCCGATAACGCTTTTTAGGCTACATTCCTTTTAAATGTGAGATTAATGCTACTCCACAATGAAGAGAGGATTTCTTGTGCTTTAGGCTGTAGTGGTATATGCTTAATCATGCAAGGGCAACACATTTAGACTTGAATGGCTAGGGAAAATAGGCCTGGCATTTGTACCTGTCATTCGCACCACCCCAAAATGAGCACAATGTGCATTGGTGTTTAACATCCACTTTGTAAATGACTGCACAAGGGCCAAGGTGCTAGGGACTCACAACAAGTACACACACACAATTCTTACCAATATGGTCTCTATCACGGCAGTATCTGATTACCTCAAAACTGTGAATGAGTTTATCATCACACCTCTGTGAGGTAGGGGAGGATTATTATCCCCATTGCAGAGGTGGAAATTGGGATACAGAAAGATTGAGTGACTTGCCCATGGTCTCATAGCAAGTCTGTGGCAGAACCAGGAATAGAACTCAGATCTCCTGAATTCCAATAAAGTGCTTCCCACAAGGCCAAGCTTCCTTTCCTAAGTGGCCTGATTTATGAGAGCAAAAATAATGTTAATTGGAGCACAGCACATTCATAGGGGGAATATTGAACACATTAATATCACAATATCGAACACACAAAAAATCAGTTTCCAGGACTGGAAACTTGACATAACTGAAACTTGTCTGCGTGACTCGCATAATATGGGGTCCTGTAATTAATTACTATTCACGTTAAAACACAGAACAATGTTCTGGAATAACACAGATCCAGATTTCTCTTGGCAACCAGGTTTTACATTGACCAGATTTCAAGGAAAATTTCCTAATCTAGGAAATACAGCATGCAGGATTTATACGCATCACCTAACAATCTAACAGGAACAACATTGGGGTGGGGGAAATTCCTAAAAAAACAGGTAAAACTCCTCTCTTTCATCCCCCAGCACATGCTGAAAAAGCCATTTAACCTAAAATCAACATGACAAGTATTTAAAACAGTTACATAAATGATTTGACATTATGAATACTTTAAAAAATCATTGAAAAGTTGGGGTTGTATTATCAACAAGCTACACAAGGTGTGATAGATGTAGCTCCTCTAGCCTCAAATTTCCACAGATGTGCATTGGAATGTACTGAATTTCCCTCAAAAGTAATGGGGTGAGGGGTGTGAAATATATGCTGCCAAAGGGAAACAAATATTCAAAGTAAAGATGTACAAAAGGCATCAAAGTTTCTCCTTATCCTGCAGACAGAAAAGGATTGATTCCCAGAGTGCTCCAAGTGGTGAGGATTGAAATGTGTCTTTAGTTTCAGTGGCATCTCCCTCATTTCTGGAATATTATTTTCTGAAAAGCAGCAAACTTGTATAGGTGAAGATTAGATTTGCCTTTTGGCTGCTTTTAATTTCTATCCCTGTATTGTTTACTCAGATAATTTCCTGGTATGCATCAGTGTTTTGTTTGTGAGACAGTCCTGGGAATACTGTGCAGTAGATGTTAATTAACATTCTAAAGGTCATTTTCTTCCTGGTTCACATCACTCACTATATTTGTACACATTTAATATGAGAGATGCATGTATTCCAGGCTGAAGCAAAGGCAGGACTCCTGCAGGCCACTATCTTCAGGTGTCTGCTCATTTCAGGTGGCTGTTTTTTGGGTGTCCAACTTCAGACTCCTTGGTCCTCCTGGTTTTCAATGATGCAGAGCAGGCACAGCTCCCACTGACTTCTGTTGGAGTTATAGAAAGTGGTGTAGGCTAAGGAAAACCCCAATCTTGACTCTCCATACAGTGGGCTATGAGGGAGAAATTTTCCGGGCAGCCCTGAATGTGCCTTAAAGTGGTGGGATACATTTTTTTCATTTCATCTCCTCCCCCCAATTTTTCTTTAACCTATGTCAGAAGCCCAAGCCATACTCATCAGGCCATGGTCTCAGAGCAGTTACTTAGAACTGCTTAAGATTAGTTTTGAAATGTTTATAAATATAAACTGACCATCTACTAACCCCATGGCTTGGTGCTGCAGCATCTGGGCTGAACCAGATGGGGGGAAGGGGGGACGACAAAAACTGGGAAGTGGGAGGCTGCCAGAGGACCAGAATGGAAGTGGCTAATATGAAAGGGCAGAAACCTGAGAGAAGGTCCAAGTGGGTGGGGAACTAGAAAGGAGTTGGGCTGGGGCAACCCAGAGCCAGTAGATAAAGAGGGTGGAGGTGGAAGGAACTGGAAAGCATAGATGAATATTAGAAGGGGAGGTGGTGGCCAGGGGTCAATGCCAAGAGGGTGCTTGGAAAGGGGAGACATGGATGGAGCTATAGGGGCCTTGAAGAGGTCTGGAGTAAGGGTGCTGAGGATTAAGGTAAGCAAAGTGAAGGACAAGAAAAAATCTTTCAGGATTGGGCCTAAGTTGAACAGCGCTAGTAATAAATACTATAACAAAGTTTATAGTAAAATATGAACTACTTGTATCTAAAACTGGGCTATAAATATAAATACCCTAGCAAAACTATATTCTCCTGGGCCAATAAACTTTTCATTATCATCCTCATATTGGTTGAAGAAAAGTATATTTTGGTAAATTTTTCTGAGTTTTGCAGGGCTGAAATATAGTCACTCAGTAATTTGTACTAGAGCCATTCTTTACATTCAGAATCAATTAACAAGAATGGTGTTAACTCATTAAACTTCAGGAAACTAAAGAGCAAACACAAAAGAGATCAACCTGCTGTCCCTTTAATGAAGCTCCTCTATTTTACAGCAGAAAGCAGACAGGAAAGTGCAGCACCTGGGACCTACGTTATTGAACTAGGAAGTCAGTCTTATAACCTTAATTAAAGAAAATCAACAACCTGAACTCATGATTGATGGCCAGGGAAACAAAGCCAGAATCACGAACTTCAGAATTACCTAAGTTCCAAAAAGTCTGACTCAGGGAAGTGATGTGGGGTTGATTCTAATTGGTTAGCTGAATCACTTAGGCTTTTGTTACCTCAATTTTGGTATCTGGTTTCAACTAAAAGGCTCCCCCGGAAGAAATCACTTGTATCTTGATGTTGGACAAGTCACTCGCTGTTCCTCCTCTGTAAAATGGGGGTGATGGCACACCTCTTCCTTGCAGGAGGATTATGAGGGTCAATATATTTAAAAATTGAGACCCTCCGGACTAGATTCACAAAAGGGACTTAAGAGTTAGGCACTACAACAGTTGGGTGACCTGCTGTCCAGTGGAAATCACAGCCCCAACTGAGACACCCAGGCTCCCCATGTATTTTATGGGGAGAGTTAGGCACCTGCGGAAGGGATTCACAGAAGCCAGCAACCTGAGTGTGGAGATGTGTACGCTAGGCAGTAGGAAATGTAGAGGAAAAGAGATGTGGTTTTCAGCTCAGATTCACAAAGGGATTTATGTACTTAACTGACAGGCCCTGGACACCTCCTGGGTTAAGGATGCTGAGCAGGTTGGCAGCATCAGGATTTAGGTGTTTTGCACATGCCCACTGCTGGAACCTTAGACACCAATCTAAGGACTTCAGGTGTCTACAGAGTTAGGCGGCAGCAGCACAGGGGTTTTGTGAATATCAGTAGCCTCTAAATATTGGACTTAGACTTCTAAGGTCTGGTCTATACTACCCGCCTGAATCGGCGGGTAGAAATCGACCTCTCGGGGATTGATTTATCGTGTCCCGTCGGGACGTGACAATCGATCCCCGAATCGGCGCTCTAACTCCACCAGCGGAGGTGGTAGTAAGCGCCGCCGACAAAAAGCGGCAGAAGTCGATTTTGCCGCCGTCCTCACAACGGGGTAAGTCGGCTGCAATACGTCGAATTCAGCTACGCTATTCACGTAGCTGAATTTGCGTATCTTAAATCGACTCCCCGCTGTAGTGTAGATGTACCCTAAGAGGTAGTTAAACAGTTAGTGGCCTACAGCCCTTTGTGAATCTAGCCCTCAGATGCTATGATGATGT
The DNA here is from genome assembly GCF_013100865.1 of Trachemys scripta elegans. Lineage (NCBI taxonomy): Eukaryota > Metazoa > Chordata > Testudines > Emydidae > Trachemys > Trachemys scripta. The sequence continues at coordinate 18,644,898 of NC_048307.1, read as the reverse complement.
GGGTGGTACAATTGTCTAAGGTTGATAGATAATTATGCCTCACAGCAGCCATGTGAGATACATTAGGTAAGTGTAATACATGGGAAAACTGGAGCACAGAGGGAGGTTAAGGTTTCACTCCTATTACTCCAGTGTAAAATTAAGTATGTGTTTGCAGGAAGATTATACATCAGTCTTGTATAAGGAGGAAGGACAACTTTTGCAAAAGTTATTGCAAAAAGTTATTTTTCAATCAAAATTGGTCTTTTACTCACTCTCTGTTGCAAGTTCATTTAAAAGAAGAGCAGCAAGAGTATATCATATTATTAATATGTGTACATGCCCACACTTACTACAGTAGATAGATTACATTAGATACATGTCTGAGTGTGAATCTATGTGTATCTGTCTATTTACAGAACTATCATAAGAAGCCAAGGATTTTGCTCACATTAAAATGATAGAAGTTGTAGTCTTGTGTATGTACTGCTGCCCTCTGCTGATAACACTTACTTATAGCAATTTTCATCACAGAGTGCTTACAGACATTATCCTCTCTGCACCCCTATCCAATAGGTAATTTCTATTGTTCCCATCTGATAATAGGGGAAACTGAGGTAGCCTGCTTGGACCATATAACAAGTCAGTGTTAGAATTAGAACTCAGGAGTTCCAGGCTTCCAGTCATCCATTAAGCTACTAGACCTACCCTTCTCATAATGCTTTAAATGTGCCAGACTTAATCATGCTCATAGGTTCCTTCTGTTGACTGAGCAGGCAGGACTGCTCCTTAAGTGTCTAACCAGAGGCATGTTTTTGGATCCAAATGTCACCTGAATGATGATGAACATAGAATCCATAAGCAAGAATCAGACAGCTGAAATCAGCAAGTTGTGCCCTCATTCACAAATGGCTGAATTTGGACTTACTGTATGTATCTGACTAACTAGAATTCCTATAAGTCTCTGCCTCAGCTGGAGGGACTGCACATACATTAATGCCCAAGGGGTGTTGTCCTCCTTTTGGGGAGAAAATAAGCAATTCTATTATTTTTTCCAGTGTATGTGTATTGTAAATCCTATTTAAACACAGGTCGAGCAAAATGGCTAAACTGTGAACAACATGCTGAAACTCTAACATCCCATTTTGGAGTAGGATGCTGATCTGTCAGATAGTCACTTTCTTACAAAGCATAGTGGCCAGAAGTTTCATTCTAAAAAGGGAAGGGGAACCGCGATGCACGGTGTCAGTAGGCTCATGCCATGTTAGTATTCCTAGCCCTTGCAAGCAAACCACAAACTCAGTGATGTGATGTAACCAAGAAAACGATAGGGAAGTTTATATATAAAAAGCAACAGTGTCCTAATATTCTTCCTCAGTTCATTTCCTGGCAGTAATTTATGAATGGAAAAGTGCATTTCCAGATCTCCATCTGTACATCTGCTAAAGAACAGTATTAACTACAAAAATAGTTGTTCTGTCAGGCTTTTCCTCCCCATCTCAAAGTAAGAATGAATGTGGGCATCATAGGCATTGTCACTAAATAGAACATTAATAGGGAAACTCCCAAGGGATAGAAATGCATGGCTCAGTCATGTTCTCATGGAGCACATCACACAATATTTATTGTTTGTTAGAACTGTTCACAATGTTTCAGATTTTCAAAATTTCTCAAAAATTTTCTTGAATTTTTTCCCATAGGGGTCTTTTATTTGTAATGCAATTGTTCCCAGAGCTCCCAGTCTGTATGGGGGCCGCTTTGGGCTAGGTACTGTACTGAAAAGTTTAGAACCAGCTGCTTCGCTTGTTTGCATTTGCTAAGCAAGACAAGCCTTATGGTACTGCAGTTTTGATTCTTGTGAAAATGAAGTGCTTTTCTCCTAACTGGAGCTATTGTATAAAGTTCTTCTGAAACCACCCATGCTTTGTATTAACCTGTACAATGCCCCATACTGACTGCACATCCTCCCATTTAATGGAATAGAATAACAAAGTCATTGTGCTGTACTGCGTTGCTTCCCAAGGAGAGAGATGAGAAGGAAGAGCCAGGGTGCTGTTGGCTCCTCCCTCATTTTATCATCTAGCAATTTTATCAGAAGATGGTTCCATTTTCTCTTCTGCCTGGAGGTCACTCTGCCTTTAATCCCTCACTGGGTTTAATCTCGTTTGGGTCCCCTCTCAACAATTGGCAGCATTCAGGCTCTTTCTGTCACTAAAAGGGTCCTCTGACTTCTCCTTTCCTACAACAATGATCAGCACAGCAGCTGCCTCATTATGGAAGCCAGCCTTCCTGCCTCTGGCAGCCACTGGCTGAAGACGAGATAAAGGCAGTGACAATTTCAGGACTATAATGAGAATATTGTACCACTTCCTAGTTTTCTGATCCCCAAATGCTACGCGAAAAGTCATTTGTCATGCCGTTCTCTAGGCTCATTCCAGAGCAATAATCCTGAGTTGGAGACCAAAGTAATAGTGTTTCCCCATGCCCCGTATGCCACTTAGCCAATCCTGATGTGTATAATCAGTTGATCCTTCTCCCACACACAAACGTCAAGACAAATAAGTGAATTGAATGTAAAAGCAGCTGCAAATGATATGCAGCTACAAAATTCCCATTGAATTCAACAGTCATTGCATGTAGCAAGAGGAGAATGTGGCAAATCTTAATAAACAGCATTTCCTCCTTTCCTATACAGTAAAATATAATGAGCCTCCATGGGCAGAAAGAAAGGGCTCTTCTGTTTTCTTGTGCTTTAGCAACGCTGTAAACCTCAGCAGAAGAAGGCTGGTGTTGTAGTTCAGACACCTGAGACTCGAGATCTGGGTTATATTCCAGGCTATATCATACTAACTGGACATGACCTTGGTTGGGTCATTTAATCCTTCCATGTGTAGAGGTCCATCTGTAAAATGGGAATATTACTTTCCTATCTTGTCAGAGGTGTGTTTCAGATACATGCCTCAGCATTTGTGTGGTGCTCCGATATTACCACAGTGAGTTCCATGGAAAAGCCTATAAACAAACAAACACACTATTGAAAACCAATCCTACCCTATGCCAAAAATCAATTAAGCTAAAACAAGGAAGATTTGTTTTAAAAACTTAAGAAGCTCCAAGTCATCATCATCTTCCAATTAAAAATACATAGAATTATAGAATTGTAGGACTGGAAGGTCCTCGAGAGGTCATCTAGTCCAGTCCCCTGCACTCATATCAGAACTAAGTATTATCTAGAGTCTAGACCATCCCTGACAGGTGTTTGTTTAACCTGCTCTTAAAAACCTCCAATGATGGAAATTCCACAACCTCACTAGGCAATTTAATTCAGTGCTTAACCACCCTGACAGTTAGGAAGTTTTTCCTAATGTCCAACCTAAACCTCTCTTGCTGCAATTTAAGCCCATTGCTTCTTGTCCTATCCTCAGAGTTAATGAGAACAATTTTTCTCTCTTCTTGTAACAACCTTTTATGTACTTGAAAACTGCTATCATGTCCCGTCTCAGTCATCTCTTTTCCAGACTAAACAATCCCAGTTTTTCAAATCTTTCCTCATAGGTCATTTTTTTCTAGACCTTTAATCATTTTTGTTTCTCCAATTTGTCCACATCTGTCCTGAAATGTTGCGCCCAGAACTGGACACCATACTTCAAGTGAGGCCTAATCAGCGTGGAGTAGAGCGGAAGAATTATTACTTGTGTCTTGCTTACAGCACGCCTACTAATACATCCCAAATGATGTTTGCTTCTTCAGTGTTAAGGTGTTGACTCATATTTAACTTGTGATCCACTACGGCCCCCAGATCCCTTTCTGCAGTGATTTCCCATTTTGTATGTGTGCAACTGATTGTCCCTTCCTAAGTGGAGTACTTTGCATTTGTCCTTATTGAATTTCATCCTATTTACTTCAGCCCACTTCTCCAGACATGCCACCCTGGAACAAAATAATTAAAAAAAAAACCATTCCCTGAAATCTACCTTAGTGCTCTCCCATGTTAGCGCAATTGTGAATTTGTTTCCTTAAAAAAGAAAACTTACTTTATTAAATCAAGTAATACGTAATGGGGATTAACTCAGCAAGTGCAATTTCACTGGCTTCAGTTGCATTAAAACAATTTTGCACTAGCCTCTGCCAGAGATGAAGTTGGCCTGATACTTTCTTTTTTAAAATGTGTATATATAAAGGATACTCAAGAAAATTGATTAGAAAATATCTCTAAATAGACACTGAACATTTAAATTATGTATATATTTACACATGTACATATGAATAAATGTGCTATTTATTGCCTTAAAGACTGGATTTGATGAAAACAGTATTTTGTGCCAAGCTGGATATAATTATCATGTAATTCACAAAATATATGAGCCATTAAAGCTCTGTGACATCTCCTTCCCATGCTATGGATTGTAAGAGGGATTAATGGTACCAATAAATCCATTCCCTTAGGGAAGACTATAACAAAAATGGGAAATGGTACAAAATACAGCCCACCTGGTAATTTTACAGCCCTGTTTGAATTCTGTAATCATTTTAAGGACGTGTTGATTAGTACCAGCAACAGGAGTTGAATTGGTAGCATCAGTAGCATCCATTTCGACAACAACACTGGAGGTCCTTAAGCCCCCATTTTGTGTCTCAAATGAAAATGATTCTATCAGTCAACAGATGCTATTTACTCTGTATTACACGCTATTGGTATGACAGAATAAGGAAAGCAGAATTTGCACTTACAGAAATAGCCAAGTGCCAGAACAATCACACAAATACCATCATTTGAGCAGAGCACTTTATTGTGGAAAGAAAGTGAATTAAAAATAGAGTCAGAACTTCCGCTAGTGGAATGAGTATAGCTTCACTGAAGTCAATGGAGCTAGTCCAATTTATACCAGCTGAGGATCTGGCCCATAGAGTACTTGTTCTGTCAGCTAGACCCTGGGTTGCTGCAGTTTTCTATGGCTGGACCTATTGGCTTCAGTCAAATCAGTACAAGTCTTCTTGGGGTGCCAGAAGGGAAGAGAGGCTATGTTGTAATGCATTCATTTCAATAGGGAAAATATGCCCCTTCATGGCCACTGATGGTATTGGTTTTAACAATTTAACAAACTATTTCAGCTACATTAACAAAAGCCTATCCCAGAACCTTACCAAGAGTCAGTGGTGACAGCTGGAATTATGCCATCAGCACCAACTACCGATGATTATCTATGGATTGCAATGACTTATGCCTTTCCAGTCAGTGCCTTTCGATGGGGATTGCAAGTGCTCAGCATCTTTCTGGATTTGGTCTTTGGCATTTAGATTTTTTTTTCATACTCACTAAGTGGTAAATTGTCCTGAGAGTTGCTTATGCAATCAGGTAGTTAGAGGCATAAATATTCTAATCTGTGCTCCCTGTTCAGCTGCAGGTGCAAATCTGTATCCTTTTGAAAAATTGGCTCCAAATCTGTATATAAAAGTTAACAAAAATATTAATACAAAATACACTTTGAGGCTGTCAAAAGAAAGAGGGGTTTTCTGCAGATCAGAGCTCCGAACTAGTGCTATGTTTATATTTTCACAGCCTTTCCTGGTACCTGGTGCTAGCAGGGATTTGACTTCCTTATATACATGATGGCAAGGCACGAGTGTACACACAGCTTACACACACCATAGACAATCACCTGTTGGTGCTGATGACACAATTCCCAGCTGTCACCATTGACCTCTTAAGATTTGGCCCCAAAGATGAGGAATAAAAGCACACATCAAAAAGTGAAAAGCATCGTTATTTTCCCAATAAAACAAGGATTTGTGTTGTCACTTTCCCATCAGCAGTAAATCACTATGGGAGTCCACAAACAGATATTCCATTAACATTCGGTTCATGCGCAGTATATGCGACATCCAAGCTATCCATGGGGATTTCAGAATGTTTATCAGTTATAAAAAACATTTCTGAGAACTGAGTAAAACCATCCCTAAGACAAGACTCTGCACTTTTAGATCTCAGTAATACTCTTGGCAACTTACAGCACAGTGCAGTCAACTACTATGGGGCCAAAGCACCTCTGTCATATTTCTCCCCTGAGCTCCTCCCAGCAGCATGACTGAAAGAGGAGGTATCTCATCCTAATAGGAAGTAAGGCTGGTCTTGCAGTTAATACATTGGCTTGGGCCTCAGAAGATCTAGATCCATTTCCTGGCTCTGCCCAAGACTTCCTGCATGATGTCAGGCAAGTCTCCCTGTGCCTCATTTCTGCATCTGTAAAATGGGTTTAATAACACTTCTCACCCTTCTTCTGTCTTCTCTATCTATACTGTAAGCTCTTTGAGACAGACACTGTCTGCTACACTGTTTTTGTACAGTGCCTAGCACAATGAGGTCAGGTCTCTAGTTGTTATGGTAATATAAACAATTTTTCTCCCCTCTGTCAGCTTGATATCCCAGTCTAGCTTAATGCTACAACATGACCCTTACTGTGTCTATTTCTCTGACCCCTCCTTTTTTTTTTTTTTTCATGGAATCAATTACAGGAGAAGTTAATAACAATTTAGAAGAACACCATCAAAACCATGAGAGCTGCAGACATTGATCTGGCAGGTAACACATACATATTGACTCCATAATTTATGGTAGTTCCATTTCTTTCTCTCTTTTTAAAATTCATTTCTATGTCCTTACCAAATGGAGGCCTAGGGGCAGGGGAATAAATCCCTACTGTTGCTCATTATCCTTTTTCTATATTTCTGCTAATTTCCTGATATTTTAATTTTTCTTTCTCATTTTGGTTCATTTTCCTTTAAGGCATTGTAATTAATGGACTGTCCTAATTTCCTTTGAGACAACATTCTTAATTGCTATAATTCTCACTTATGTCTTTTAGGCATCCCTACTGGCATTGATTCATTTCAGTTTGCATTCCTGCATACTTCAATTATGAATACTCAATCATTACATGTAGACAGCTAGTAGCCTGCCCTTAAAAAGGCTGCACATTGTTTTGGTGTGTTTTGGTAAATGCTGACATGGTGAGGTCCTATTTCAAATTGAACAGTGCCTTAAAAACTGGGGTATGTTTTGCCTTCAATATTTTGGATAGCTTTAAAAAATGGCCAGGGTGTTTAAATGAAAACTGTATTTCACAGCAAAGAAGAGCATAGGCCTTAATTGACCCCAGTGGATAATATTAATGTTTGTTTTAACCATCTATGGCTATTTAATGAAATGTTGAACCATATTATTGTTAGTCTGTTCTCTACCACTTCATACAGAGGTGGGGAAAAAAAGATATCCAGTTCAGATATTTTAAGTTCCTAAGTTTTCCTTTTCTCAGGGTAAAAGTCAGAGTATGTCTACACTGAAGGAAGGGAAAAAAAACCTGCTGAAGTGAGTCTCAGAGCCCAGGTGAACTGACTCGGGCCCATGGGGCTTGTGTGAGGGGGCTAAAAATAGCAGTAGGTTTCAGAGACCGGGCTACAGCATGAATGGGTATGTCTACGTTGCTGTTTTTAGCCCCTGAGTGCAAGCCCCACAAGCCCCCAGTTGGTTGACCTGGCTCTGAGACTCGCTGCCATGGCATTTGTTTTGCAGTGTAGCTTTACCCTGACTGTTTTCACTCCACACAGCCTGAATAGTTGGCTCTTGTGAGGAGAACTCCATAGAGTTGGGAGGGAGGGAATCCACGATGCCATAAAGCATTTAGCTTCTGAAAGAAGTTTTAAATTTGGTTAAGTTATCTTGCAGTTTGCCTCAGGCATTATTGAAATATTGCATCTATTATGCCCCCACTCCCTACACAGGCTATAAAGCAGCTTCTCCACCTCTGATCCATGGAAATGTGGATCCTGGCCTCTTTCCTCTGTCACCCCCATCTCATTACTAATGTCCCCTTCACCTAACCTCTTCAGGCTCAGTGCAGATGGACCCCAGTGTGAGACCCAGTATATGGAGAGACTCTGCCCTGCATGGATTATCTGTCTGCCTTTCCCTGCACAGCCCCACTTGAGTGCAATTTAGTCTAAGGCCTTGTCCAAACTAGAAAAATGTCAGTATTAGCTGTATTACCACATTGCTGCTGCACTGCGAGGTAGCAAGGGTGTAAACACAAGCATAGAGGGGGCTCGGAGAGAGTTTATATGACATCATGTTAGTAGAAATGCATGAGTGCACTCAACTGGTAGCCTGGACATCGCTAGAATGTGGGTGCTAATTTTTCTAGTGTAAGCATGTAACATGCTGCTGGGGTTACCCAGAGTTGTGAGCCACTGTGTTACTTCTCTGCCTCAGCAAGAATGAGCTTTGCTGGTGATTAGACTGTCAGCTCCTTCTCACACCATGCTGTTTTCCTCACCAGCAAAATCCTCCAGACTCTACCAGTCTTAACGTTGCCTAGCCATTAGCAATCAGAAAACTTCTGCCCCCGAGCTCCTTAGAGATATCTTTCTGCAGTACAGAAGATATCAAAGTTTGCTGCTCTATTAAAGAGCAAGTACATTACAGCTTATTAACTTAGCTGGGATAAACACACCCTTCCCTTCAAACACTGAGTTGGTTTATAGTAAAAATAAAACAAGTTTATTTACAAAAGCCACGGGTTAAGTGGCTTAACCACGAGATCTTGCATGATCTAAAAAATAAAAAGGAGTCATATAAAAAATGGAAACTAGGACAGATTACAAAGGATGAATATAGGCAAACAACACAGGAATGCAGGGGCAAGATTAGAAAGGCAAAGGCACAAAATGAGCTCAAACTAGCTACGGGAATAAAGGGAAACAAGAAGACTTTTTATCAATACATTAGAAGCAAGAGGAAGACCAAAGACAGGGTAGGCCCACTGCTTAGTGAAGAGGGAGAAACAGTAACAGGAAACTTGGAAATGGCAGAGATGCTTAATGACTTCTTTGTTTCGGTCTTCACCGAGAAGTCTGAAGGAATGCCTAACATAGTGAATGCTAATGGGAAGGGGGTAGGTTTAGCAGATAAAATAAAAAAAGAACAAGTTAAAAATCACTTAGAAAAGTTAGATGCCTGCAAGTCACCAGGGCCTGATGAAATGCATCCTAGAATACTCAAGGAGCTAATAGAGGAGGTATCTGAGCCTCTAGCTATTATCTTTGGAAAATCATGGGAGACAGGAGAGATTCCAGAAGACTGGAAAAGGGCAAATATAGTGCCCATCTATAAAAAGGGAAATAAAAACAACCCAGGAAACTACAGACCAGTTAGTTTAACTTCTGTGCCAGGGAAGATAATGGAGCAAGTAATTAAGGAAATCATCTGCAAACACTTGGAAGGTGGTAAGGTGATAGGGAACAGCCAGCATGGATTTGTGAAGAACAAATCATGTCAAACCAATCTGATAGCTTTCTTCGATAGGATAACGAGCCTTGTGGATAAGGGTGAAGCTGTGGATGTGGTATACCTAGACTTTAGTAAGGCATTTGATACGGTCTCGCATGATATTCTTATTGATAAACTAGGCAAATACAATTTAGATGGGGCTACTATAAGGTGGGTGCATAACTAGCTGGATAACCGTACTCAGAGAGTTGTTGTTAATGGTTCCCAATCCTGCTGGAAAGGCATAACGAGTGGGATACCGCAGGGGTCTGTTTTGGGACCGGCTCTGTTCAATATCTTCATCAACGACTTAGATATTGGCATAGAAAGTACGCTTATTAAGTTTGCAGATGATACCAAACTGGGAGGGATTGCAACTGCTTTGGAGGACAGGGTCATAATTCAAAATGATCTGGACAAATTGGAGAAATGGTCTGAGTTAAACAGGATGAAGTTTAACAAAGACAAATGCAAAGTGCTCCACTTAGGAAGAAAAAATCAGTTTCACACATACAGAATGGGAAGAGACTGTCTAGGAAGGAGTACGGCAGAAAGGGATCTAGGGGTTATAGTGGACCACAAGCTAAATATGAGTCAACAGTGTGATGCTGTTGCAAAAAAAGCAAACATGATTCTGGGATGTATTAACAGGTGTGTTGTGAGCAAGACACGAGAAGTCATTCTTCCGCTCTACTCTGCTCTGGTTAGGCCTCAGCTGGAGTATTGTGTCCAGTTCTGGGCACCGCATTTTAAAAAAGATGTGGAGAAATTGGAAAGGGTCCAGAGAAGAGCAACAAGAATGATTAAAGGTCTTGAGAACATGACCTATGAAGGAAGGCTGAAAGAATTGGGTTTGTTTAGTTTGGAAAAGAGAAGACTGAGAGGGGACATGATAGCAGTTTTCAGGTATATAAAAGAGTGTCATAAGGAGGAGGGAGGAAACTTGTTCACCTTAGCCTCTAAGGATAGAACCAGAAGCAATGGGTTTAAACTGCAGCAAGGGAGGTCTAGGTTGGACATTAGGAAAAAGTTCCTAACTGTCAGGGTGGTTAAACACTGGAATAAATTGCCTAGGGAGGTTGTGGAATCTCCATCTCTGGAGATATTTAAGAGTAGGTTAGATAAATGTCTATCAGGGATGGTCTAGACAGTATTTGGTCCTGCCATGCGGGCAGGGGACTGGACTCGATGATCTCTCGAGGTCCCTTCCAGTCCTAGAATCTATGAATCTATGAAAGTGATACCAAGTAGAAGTAATAAAGATAGAAATGGTTACAAACAAAAATAAAAAATATGCTTTCTAATGGCTAAGGCCTAACTTGACTTGTTAAATGTTGTTTCCTCACCAATCTTCCTTTCTCAGCAATAGCTGGCTAAATGTTAGCCAGGATTCCCTTAGTAGGGATCCTGGCTAAGGCACTGGTTTTCCTTGTCTCCTCAGCTGAAGAATGATTGAAAATGTTTCTGCGTGTCTGTGATGGGGTGAACAAGGCCTAGAAGGCCCCTGCTGGAGCAGTAGAGGAGTCCTCCAGGTGGCCTAGAGTGGTTGTGAGGGGACGCAGCCAGTCAGGGAGAGGCTTCAGAGAGAAGCCAATCAGAGCCCAGCAGGGCCAGGTAAAAGGAGCTGCAGTAGCTGAGTGTAATCAGTTGCTACCTGGAGCTGGAGAAGTGAGACCTGTGTTCCTGGTTGACTGAAGGAACTGCAGGACCATGGACAGATCAGTTGCTGGTATGGACTGGGGGTGGGGGTAAGAGAGCTCTGGGCTGGCTGCTGGGACTTAGTAAAAGATATCAGCCCTACAGCAAGGGTGAAGCATTTATGAAGGTGCTAGGGCCAGGGTGAAATGGCCCAGGGAACTGTAGCAGCATAGTGACTAGTTAAAGAGGATGTGGCAGCTATTCATAAGGTCTCTGGGCTGGGACCCAGAGTTGTGGGCAGGCCTAGTTCTCCCCACCACTACCAGTCACTAGGGTAGTGGCTTAAACCTTAAGGAAGGAAGTTGAGAAGGGGCTGAATATTGACTTTGATATCTCTGGAAGGGGATTGGATGGTTTAGTGACCCAGCTGGAGATCTAGGGCCAGAAAGGCTCAGAGCAGGTGAAGACAGTGTCTCCATGGAAGAAGCCCTAGGAGTACAACTTCATACCAGGGCTGGGATTATTTAAAGCCTCAATCTGGGGAGGGCTACACAGATACCAACAGAGGGGTACTGGGATAGCCCCCTGGTGGACTGTAGACCTTGGAAGTGATATGTTTTGTTTTACATACAGTTTGTGTGTGTGACTCAGCCAGAGAGCTGTTGTTAAAAACCCACCTGAGAAACCATTGACAGGTCACCACAGACTGAGTGCAAGCACCTGGCCAGGGGGTGCTCGCAAGAGGTGGGTGCCACTTTTACAGTGTCCTTATATCTCAATCTGCCTTTGTTTCCAGGATCAAATTGATCCCCTGGGGATTCAGTCTCCTCCTCTGGGGGGGCCAACTCCTTCTTGATTAAAGTGTTCTCTGGTGTGCTCCGATATGATGCTTCCTCCTGCTGTTTTACACTGTAAATGTTCTCTTCCTGCAACCTCTAATTCAAATGAATAGCCCATTGAATCTGGCCACACCTGGTCTGGGATTTTGGTCTCTTCTCTGTATCTGGAGAAAATCTGTTTATCAACTCCCCCTGACATGCCAGCTTTAAACACCCTGTAGTCACAGACTCAAAAGCATAACATCCGTGTGATTTCATAATTCCACATAAAGCACTGAGACGTACATTTCACAATGATAGTATTGACCGCTGTGGTGTTAGTTTTCAAATGATACCTCAAGGTATATTTTGTACAAATATCATTGCAGTAGTATGTAGGGTGTGAATACAGGAGTGCCTAGAGTCACAACATGCACCCTAAATGAGTAGTGTTTGTGAAATAAGCTAAGGGAAATATATAAAAAAGGTTTCAGAGTAGCAGCCGTGTTAGTCTGTATCCGCAAAAAGAAGAACAGGAGTACTTGTGGCATCTTAGAGACTAACAAATTTATTAGAGCATAAGCTTTCGTGGACTACAGCCCACTTCTTCGGATGCATATAGAATGGAACATATATTGAGGAGATATATATACACACATACAGAGAGCATGAACAGGTGGGAGTTGTCTTACCAACTCTGAGAGGCCAATTAATTAAGAGAAAAAAAACTTTTGAAGTGATAATCAAGATAGCCCAGTACAGACAGTTTGATAAGAAGTGTGAGCATACTTACAAGGGGAGATAGATTCAATGTTTGTAATGGCTCAGCCATTCCCAGTCCTTATTCAAACCGGAGTTGATTGTGTCTAGTTTGCATATCAATTCCAGCTCAGCAGTCTCTCGTTGGAGTCTGTTTTTGAAGTTTTTCTGTTGTAATATAGCCACCCGCAGGTCTGTCACTGAATGACCAGACAGGTTAAAGTGTTCTCCCACTGGTTTTTGAGTATTTTGATTCCTGATGTCAGATTTGTGTCCATTAATTCTTTTGCGTAGAGACTGTCCGGTTTGGCCAATGTACATGGCAGAGGGGCATTGCTGGCACATGATGGCATATATCACATTGGTAGATGTGCAGGTGAACGAGCCCCTGATGGTATGGCTGATGTGATTAGGTCCTATGATGATGTCACTTGAATAGATATGTGGACAGAGTTGGCATCGGGGTTTGTTACAAGGATAGGTTCCTGGGTTAGTGGTTTTGTTCAGTGATGTGTGGTTGCTGGTGAGTATTTGCTTTAGGTTGGGGGGTTGTCTTTAAGCGAGGACAGGTCTGTCTCCCAAGATCTGTGAGAGTAAAGGATCATCTTTCCGGATAGGTTGTAGATCTCTGATGATGCGCTGGAGAGGTTATAGTTGGGGGCTGAAGGTGACAGCTAGTGGTGTTCTGTTATTTTCTTTGTTGGGCCTGTCTTGTAGGAGGTGACTTCTGGGTACTCGTCTGGCTCTGTCAATCTGTTTTTTCACTTCAGCAGGTGGGTATTGTAGTTTTAAGAATGCTTGATAGAGATCTTGTAGGTGCTTGTCTCTATCCGAGGGATTGGAGCAAATGCGGTTATATCTTAGAGCTTGGCTGTAGACAATAGATCGTGTGGTGTGTCCTGGATGGAAGCTGGAGGCATGTAGGTAAGTGTAGCGGTCAGTAGGTTTCCGGTATAGGGTGGTATTTATGTGACCATCGCTTATTAGCACAGTAGTGTCCAGGAAATGGACCGCTTGTGTGGATTGATCTAGGCTGAGGTTGATGGTGGGATGGAAATTATTGAAATCATAGTGAAATTCCTCAAGGGCTTCTTTTCCATGGGTCTAGATGATGAAGATGTCATCAATGTAGCGCAAGTAGAGTAGGGGCGTTAGGGTACGAGAGCTAAGGAAGCGTTGTTCTAAGTCAGCAATAAAAAAGGGAGTCATAAATGCTGGTGAGGATGTGGCAGAATTGGGACCTATCTGCATAGATGGTGGGAATGCCTACTATTGTACTTCGGAGGAAAATAATAGAATGTTCAAGATGCCTACAGTTAGGTTACCCAGAGACCCCACAGAAGTCCTAATAAGTTAAAATCCAAAAAATGTTATTTACTCAGGGACCTTTGATAATACAATTACAATTACAACTAGCAGCTAGGTGTGTGCTAGCTCATTTCTGGGAAAGGGCAGATTCCTCAGGATTAGTAACATGCAGAAGTAAGTGTGGGAAATCCTTCCAATGGAGGAGGGGGGAACTGACAGACTGGCCTTGTTTCAGGGTCAAATCTATTTTATAATATAGGCTTACCAGTTTTAGAATTTGAACAGAATAAATACACCGATCTTGATAAGAGGTTGGCCGAATGCAGATGGGTCTTTTAAAGGTCACAAATACAAGGTATGATTAAGATTTGTTGATACTTGTATAGAAAGTTCATGTAGGTCCTAATGTTTTTTTAAAACATATAAAAGTAAGAGTGCCATTGTTTGAAACTAAAATCTTCTATTTAAGCACATAAGAATGTCATGTGCAGCAGAACTAGTTACCCCATCCTACCATTTGGTCTAAATCCCCTTTGGAAGGAACTACTTCGACACGTTGCTATTATTATTTATATTGCAGAAATACCTACAGGCCCTAACTGCATTGTGCTTGTCACAGTATAAACACACAGCAAAAAGTTTCTATACGAAAGAACTTATAATCTAAGCATGGTGGGAGAGAATAGTTGAAATTCTATGTCCATTCACTCACTAGCCTCCTCTGATGCTAACCCTCACAGTGTCAGTTATATTGTAGACATTTGTACACTAGAAAGCAATCTGAGACCACCAAATCATTTCCAGTAGGCCATCTAAAAACCGTTGGGACAACCCCTTTCAGTCATTACCATTGTAAGTGGGGGTAGAGCTAAAGAGCTCTGTGTGCCATTACCAAGCTCCTTAGCAGGACTGGCTCCAGGCACCAGCAAACCAAGCAGGTCAGGGGTGGCATTCCAGCCAGCCTCTTTTTTTTTTTGCGCTTGGGCAGCAAAAGCCTAAGACCGGCCCTGGAAGCAGCAGGGCATCCTGCACCAGGGGCGCCCTGGGGCCACTACAGTTCGCATCAGGGAGCAGCGTCTGTACCTTATGGCCGGGCAAGCTCCAAGCGCGGGACACTCAGGCTGGGGGCCGCCCCTTGGGGCACATGGAGCCGCCTGCAGGTGCGGCTGGCGGCCAGGAGCAGCAGAGGGGCCATAGAGAGCGGGGCTCTCCAGGGCTCCGCTCCCAGTGTGGCTGCCCTGCCCCGGCTCCTCAGCCTCCTGCCGGGGCAGTCCCCCGGCTCTGCCCTCCCAGGTCCTGGCCGGTCCTGGAGGTGGGAGCCCTGGCTGGAGGGACCCTGGGCTGAGGCGCGGCCTGGGAGCCCCGCTGCTTACCCCAACCCTGCCAGCACTGGACTAACTGGAGGCGAGGGGGGAGCGGGCGGAGTCAGTGCTGGTGGGGGAAGCCCAGCACTGGGGTGGCAGGGGGTGCGGGTGGGGTGGAGGGGGAGATCCCAGGGTTGGGGCGGCAGGGGGTGCGGGTCAGGTGGAGGGGGAAGCCCAGGGTTGGGGCGGCAGGGGATGAGGGTGGGGTGGGGGGGCAGCCAAAATTTTTTTTGCTTGGGGTGGCAAGAAACCTAGAGCCAGCCCTGCTCCTGAGTCACCCAGTCCCCATGGTTACTTGTTTCTCTCTTTGCTTTTCATTCTCATATCAACAGTTATGCCATATGATTGCAAAGTTTTAAAATAAGATGAAAAATAATGCAATTATACCATAGGGTAAGTATATTGAAAATTGTTCGAAAGCCTAAAAACAAAACCACCCACCCCTACAAAGGAATTATCTTCATAGATCAAACAGAAATACAACAAATATTGTTATGCTAAAGAAGTAATGTGCTACTTTTTTTTTCTAGTAACCAACAGAAATGAAAAATCTCAAACATTGTTTTAGATTAGTAGTTACGCATTCACCTTTCCTGTACTGGTCAGGTGAAGTTGTAATGGGAGAAGAACACTGGGTTGCAGCAAGATGGAAAAGGATTAACCAATTAAGATGATTAAACAACTAATTAGGAGAAGGCTTAAGGGCCCAATATGTTTTGAAATATTTACATTGGCAGTGTCAACTGCTTTCACAGATTTCCTCTGTTCAAATCTGCATTTATTGCATATGAAGTTGACAAATATACTGATGTCCAGCCTGTGCAAGAACAAACAGTAAACAGAATGGAGGTAAGTGCATACTATAATGTGAAATTTTAATGTAGGCATCAAACACCCTCCCTTTCACTCTATACTAATAAAATTCACCTCCGCACTGTTTTTTATTCCTGCAAGTTTACCCTGAAGGTAGCATTGGGCTCTGAGTGTGTTTAAATTCTCTAATAGTTCATATTAGCATGTGGGCAAATGTAAAAGTTATCTGGGCTGTGTGTGAAATGTAGTACAGGTGTCATCATTAAAAGCATTACTATTACTTTTCACAGACAATTAATGTTAGCGTGATATTCATGGTATATAGCAAAAGTTTCTGTGTATCCAACTGTCACATAAATTACAACTCTATAATTAAAGGCAAAATCAGTTGGTATAAAAGCTTCCCTGTTGAACATCTTTAGAGTCCAAATAACTATAAGACGCTCTCTAGCTGAAGTAGTACAGTTGCTCCTTGAGCAATGCATTGAGAGCAGACCAAGCTGCCATTGCACCTTTGAGTGTCACCTTCACTCTTATGCAATGTACTTTTGTACTGATTGACTCCGATGCACACTGCCAGCACACTATACAGTACAGGAGACAATGCACTTGACTGCAGTGTGGAGACCCGATGGCCCACAGCTTAGACCTCCGGAGAGGGCAGAGACTGTCTCCTTGGTGTGCCCTCTCTAGTGCCCAAAGGGGTAGTATAGTGTCCCTTGGATGCATGTGTGCATGTCTCCTGTTGAGTGTACGTGTGTGCAGAATGTGGCCGTTTTCTTTGACTTTTTCATACACTCTGCATGTTATACTGGAGGCGTTAATTGGTGCTGGCAAGCATGTGTCTGAACTACGGGCAATCACAGACCTCGCTGAAGCTGATGAGTGTGCTGGACACCTTTCGTTCAGGTTAAATGAGGAAATGATTAAATACCCTTTTTGTTTAGATAATGATAGCTGAACTAATAGAAGCCACCATCCAAGGCATGGGTGAAGCCTGAGTAGAAACTGAGCCCCATGGCCTGAGGGGTTTCCTTGGGAATGATTGAAAATGCAGTGGCTGGAGCATTGATTGGTGGAGCTATATATGTTTTGTTGGTGGTGGGAGAGTGTTTGTTTGTTTTTTGTTTTGTTCCTTTCACTTCTGGAGAAGAAAAAAAAGAGCAGATGGTGAGAAATATTGGTAGAGTTGCCCTGGGAAGAAGCTGAGAGAGAGAGCACTTCTTTCCCACAGCCTGCTGGCTAGAAAGATAGGCTTGTAAATTATGAGCAAGGAAATTGCTCCTGTTTGTTCCTACTGTGTTAAGGCAAACAGGACTTTGTGTGCATTCTTTGTAAGTAAAAAGGATTGCACCAAAAGAAATAGCTGATTCTATCATCCATTTCTCCTAATGGAAACAACCCAGAAAGGCCCTGAATATTGGCTAGCTGCTCAGACCAAAGGGGCAATAATATTGTCAATGGGAATACCTGATCTCATGAGAACAGCCATACTGGGACAGACCAATGGTACCTCTAGACCAGTATCCTGTCTTCTGACAGTGGCCAATGCCAGGTGCTTCAGAGGGAGTGAACAGAACAGGGCAATCATCAAGTAATATTTCCCCTGTCATCAACTTCCAGCTTCTGGCAGTCAAACTGGGGACACCCAGAGCATGGTGTTACATCCGTGACCATCATGGCTACTAGCCATCGATGGACCTATCCTCTGTGAACTTACCTAGTTTTTTAAATCCAGTTACAGTTTTGGCTTTCTCATTATCCCCTGCAATGAGTTCCACAAGTTGACTGTGCATTGTGTGAAAAAGTATTTCCTTTTGTTTGTTTTAAACCCACTGCCTATTAATTTCATTGGGCATCCCCTAGTTCTTGTGTTATATGAAGGAGTAAATAACATTTCCTTATTCACTTTCTCCACACCATTCATGATTTTATAGCTCTCTAACACATTCTCCACCCCTGCCGTGCCCCTGCCCCCATCTCTTTTCCAAGATGAAAAGTTCCAGGCTTTTAATCTCTTCTCATATGGAAGCTGTTCCACCCTTTAATAATTTTTGTTGCCCTTTTCTGAACCTTTTCCAATTCTAATACATCTATTTTGAGGTAGGGCAACCAGAACTGCATGCAATATTCAAGGTGTGGGTATCCATGGGTTTAAGTAGTGACATATAGCAGTTGGTCGTGCTTTGAACAGGGGGGTTGCACTAGATGACCTCCTGAGGTCTCTACCAACCCTAATCATCTAAGATTATGATATTTACTTTGGCTATTGCTTTCCTAATGGTTCCTAACATTGTTAGCTTTTTTTTTTGACTGTCGCTGCACATTCACCACAATGACTCCAAGATCTTTTTTGAGTGGTAGCAGCTAATTTAGATACCAACATTTTGTATGTATAGTTGAGATTGTTTTCCAACATGCATTACTTTGCATTTATCAACATTAAATTTCATCTGCCATTTTGTTGTTGAGTCACCCAGTTTTGTCAGATCCCTTTGTAACTCTTTGCAGTCTGCTTTGGACTTAATTACCTTGAGTAATTTAGTATCATCTGCAAATTTTGCCACCTCACTGTTTACCCCTTTTTACAGATCATTTATTAATATGTTGAACAGTACTGGTCCCGGTACAGATCCCTGGGTGACACCACAATTTACTTCTCTCCATTCTGAAAACTGACCATTTATTCCAACCCTTTGTTTCCTGTTTTCTAAGCAATTACTGATCTATGAGAGGACCATCCCTCTTATCCCATCACTTCTTGCTTTGCTTTGAGACTTTGGTGAGGGATCTTGTCAAAGGCTTTCTGAAAGTCCAAGTACACTATATCCACTGAATCACCTTTGTCCCCATGTTTGTTGCCCCTCCCCCCCCCCCAAATTCTAATGGGTTAGTGAGGCATGATTTCCCTTCACAAAAAAACAAGTTGACTCTTCCCCAAAAAATCATGTTCATCTGTGTGTCTGATAATTCTATTCTTTACTATAGTTTCAGCCAATTTACCCTGTACTGCAGTTAGGCTTACAGGCCTGTAATTGCCAGGATCGCCTCTGCAGTCTTTTTTTTTTTTTTTAAATTGTGTCCCATTAACTATCCTCCATTTGGTACGGAAACTGATTTAAATGATAGGTTACATACTACACTTAGTAGTTTTGCAATTTCACATTTGAGTTCCCTCAGAACCCTAGGGTGTTTACCGTCTGGTCCTGGTGACTTATTACTGTTTAGTTTATCAAAAATTTGTTCCAAAACCTCCTCCTAATGACCCATCAATCTGGGACAGTTCCTGAGATTTGTCACCTAAAAAGAATGTGTCTGGTGTAGGAGTTTCCCTCCTCTGCAGTGAAGACTGATGCAAATAATTCATTTAGCTTCTCTGTTGTGGTTGTCTTCCTTGAGTGCTCCTTGATTATCCAGTTTGCAGGCTTCCTGCTTCTGAGGTACTTAAAAAAAAATGTTGCTGTTAGTTTTTCAGGCTTTAGCTAGCTGCTCTTCAAATTCTTTTTCGGCCTACCTAACTATACTTTAACACAGATATAATTTTCTCGAAATTACTGGTCTGAAGAGACATGGTGAAGGAGAGAGAGAGAGGGGAAGACCAGAGGAAATGTAGGGAGAAAAGGATCAAAGTAAATTCCAGGGAAATATAGAGTTTCTTTTATTGTTTTAAAGACTTCAGGAAAACATATTGCCATGTACAGGCTAGTGGTACAGCTATTTTGTAATGATGAGCCACTCCTATGTGCTGAAGCCAAGGCCCTTGCATCTCTATGAGCCTCTACCCATCAATCAAATTGAAATGTCTTATCTGCTCTGTCTGTAACTTCATCCCATACTGCAAAGCACATTCTGATTCTCTGCCCACTCTGCATGTGTGTAAAGGCGCAAGGTAGCGGAGAACCAGACTGGCTGCCCACAGCATGAGCAGACTGGCTAAGTCCCTTTGCTGGCAAGGTGCTGAGCTCTCTAACCCCTTCATCTCAGTGGGAGTTGAGGAGACTCAGCACCTCGCTGGATCAAGCCCTAATTACCAGGCTATGCGTCAAAAGTGGTTTAGATACTTTTGTTTTATTCCTGAGATAAGACTTCAGCACATTTGTGGTGTCTGAGCATGAGGAAAGCAAAGGAAAAACCTGTCGCACGCTTTTATGCTCGGTCACTTTCACACATTTCTCATTCTTATCAACTTGGCAGCTCTGCAGCGAGGGGGGGGGAAGCAGGAAGTCCAACACAATAGCATTGAAAAATAAAACACAAACATTACCAAGTGCACAGGCTGTGAAGGAAGACATGGGAGAAGATGGATGAAGGGATAAAATTAACTTAGTCGTTGCTGGTCCAAAGTAAATGCAGCCCAGAATTTTCAAGGATTCATCGGAAGTCAGAGTTCACTAGTACACATTGGGCAGGATCAGAGAAGTTTGTTTCCTGGAACTGATGCAGTTAGGCTGCCGTTCACCATTCAAAATATCATTGATGGCCTGATTTACCACCATCCCTTGCCCCACTTATACCAGTGTAAATAGAAAGAAACCCTACTGAAGTCAATGAGTAGCACTAGTGTAAAACTTGTGTACTTAAGAGAATTGGGAGTTTTAAGGGTCACCTGTGAGGAAGAGGATGGATCAGATGGCTGGAAGAATATTAAACGTTGTGGGATTGGTAATGGGCCTTTCAAAACTTGAATCATGACCAGGTCAGTAGCAAGGGTTACATGTTCTATGACAAAATAATTGGTAGGTGCCAGTTCACTTCCTAGTAGACAGATATTTGCATCATATGACACTGCTGTCTTTTTTTTTTTTTTTTTAGTGACTCAGAAGTTGAATAGCAAACAGGCTTACTATGAGCGAATGCCACTCTGTGTGGTGAGGGGCAACTAGGCTTCATGGGCCAATACTCTAGACTGGGTGAAATAGCCTGTTCCCTTTGCAGCTGGGTATGCATGTAAAGTGGGGCAGTCTGCAAGATTGCTGTCTTGTATGTTAATGGTGACAGGCCTGATTGCTGTGTAGTAATACGGAACACATCACAGGACACTGCCAATACCACACTGAGTAACTGAGACCACCCACCAGGGAAATAACCCACTTCCTTCCCTGACGAACCAAGGGATGCACCCCACCCATGTAGTCATTCGCTACACCAATACTGACTTGGACTCCTTATACATTCCACGGGTGGCATACCCAAGCCCACTTATCCACTGACACTTGAAAACTCTTGCACCCCAATCTGGGTCTGTGCCGGTTATGTGATATGTATGTATCTCTTCACCCTTGCAACCGACACCTGTAATCCCTCATAACCCAAGCCTGACCCCAGATGTACAGTATCTTCCCTTTTAACTTGTATATATTTAATTTTAAACATTCACTTTAATTGACAAGCAGTCTAAAGCAATATTTAACCAGGTGATCATCGATCTGACATCCAGGTTTATATGGTATTTGCAGCATATGTCAAAAGTGCATTATCAAGGCAACTGCTACACAGTGAGTTTTCTGCCCTCCAGTTCACCAGCTGCATCCTTTAAAAGCAGAATTTCCACTGGGTGATTTCACAAGCTACTGTATATGATGTGATGTGCAATCAGAGGACAAGACCAAGCCTGAATTGTAGATTAGTTTTGGTCTATATAAATACTCAATTGCCTCATTCTCCTTGTGACTTTGTTTTTTAAAAAACGAGAGAGGACTTAAAATTAGAGTGAATTAACATTCAAGATGTGTTTTGAGCTTAAAGTTGGCTGGCTTCCAGAATGTTTCTCCAAGAGACAATGACAGCAGGGGAGATAGCAAAAGCGGCATGAGGGCAAAAAAAAAAGGGGGGGGGACACTAATGAGTGGGAAGGGAAGCAGTGATTGCTATCCTATAAAATGTTCTTTAACTGACAGGGGAGGGTATGTGAAATAAAGGGTGGGTTGCTCTGCATGTGTTTGGCTTTAGGTGATTTTTTTTAATTAGCTGGTTGATAAGGGGGGGATTTATGAGGGGGAAATGCCTTTGGTAATTTTTCTGAATTTGAAATTTCAACATTTGAAATTTTTTCAAAATTTTGAAATTTGAAAGACTTTGAATCAGCTCTGTAGTTGGTTGGAAAATTTCACAAAAAAGTTGATCACGTTTTTCCTGATTTCAAACTCTGAATTTTGTAATTTCTTTGAAGTTTTGAAATTTTGCCCAGCTCCAGAAAACAACAAAAAAGAACAAAGATAAAGGCTCTGTGTGAGCGAACTCAGTGATTTGTTAGTATTCTGAAACACAAGTGTGGCAGCTGCCTGTAGAGTAGAGCTAGGCAAATAATGGAATTTTTTGTTTGCTGGCAGTTCTGAAAAATCAACAAGTTTTTTGTTTCAGGTCAAACCAAAAAGAAAATGAAATTTTTAATTTTTTGGGGGGGTTGGGGAGGGGGGCAAATTGAAAAGTCCACACACAATTTTGAGCCAGGTTGAAACTGAACACTTCATTTTGACCCAACTGAAAATTTTTGTTTTGCTTTCAGGAAGTTTGACAAAAGCCAAATATTCGTTTCACAAAATGGTCAGAGTAGGAGCTGATGGCAGCACCATTATAAGCTTTAGCCCAGTGATTAAGGCACTTTCTTGGGATTGGAGAGTCTTAGATTCAATTCCCCTCTCCCTAATGTGGAGAAGGGATTTGAACTTGGGTCTCCTACGTTGCAACAGTGTGTACTACCTAGGGCAATGGGATACTCAGTATGGCGTTCTCAGTCTCTCCCCTTTAAAGCTGTTATACTTTGTATAAATAAGTAGTTTATTGGAGTAGAGACTTGAACTCGTGTCTCATACCTTCTAGATGAGTGGCCTAACTACCAGGCAACAGAGTCACTCTAACACACTTTCCTATGTCCAATAACTATTCGTTATCATGAATGATTGTGAATTGCCACTATGGTTGAAGTTCCTGCTCTAACTTGTGAAATGTTAGTTGACCTTATCTGGACTTTTTGGCAAAAAAAAGTTTTGTTCAAAAATGTTGCCCAGCTCTACTCCTTCCATCCATTGAGTTGGTTGTAATCTCATCACAGTTCAGGGGGTGGGTATGATAACTTCTAGTGGCAGTGTACCCTGTTGTTTGGGGAGATACTATGAACATATTTTCCTGTCTCCTTACTACAGGAGGCAGTACTGCCAACTCATGTGATTTGGTTGTGAGTCTCGTGGTATTTGGTGTTCTTCTTTGAAGACCCAGCTACTGGAGATAAGTGACCTTATGGAATCTCCGCTTTCATTTAAATAAAAAGTAAGGTCCTAACCCTCCTACTTGTGGAGTAAAGCTTGAAGATATGCCCTGCATGTACCCTACAGGCTCAGAAACCAGAAGGTAAATAAAAGAAACCAAATGTGGCGTGATTTTCTTAAATCTCATGATTTTAAATCCAGTTTCATTATTTTGGAGGACTGATTCCTGGGTTTGGCATGGTTGAAGTTGGCAGTACTGAAACAGGGCCCTAGGCCTCGCTTGGGGCTGCAGCATGGTTAAAACCAGAGTCAAAGCGGGGACTGGCTCTCTGGCGGGAACATGGGACTTCTGGAGTTCTGCACAGGGGGAAACATTGGGGAGGAGGGCTCACCCCTGCACATTGCTGTCTAGTAGAAGATACTGTAACAAGGACATAGGTGTTTGTGGTCAGCCCTCTCTGCTGACAGATATTGGAATCTTTTAGAGAAATGCTGACTGATTCCTGCTGACTCATTGTGCCCAGTTTGACTGGGTAACTCTGTAATGGATTTAAGAAAGATGGGAATGGCAATTTGGGCAGAGGGAACAGGGCGGTCTCTGCAAGGGAACCTAAAAATATCTCAGTTTAGAACAGAAGCTTAGGCTTACATGTTTGTTGTTACCATTCACACCAAACCCTAGCAAGGGGTAAGTCTGGACTCAGTTCAGTGTGGGAGGGGCAGGCTGTCCAGAGCAGTATGGGATCACCACTTGCTTCCAAGGTGTAATGAAGCTAAATTCATGTTTGAGGCGCACTTTGAAAATGGAAAGAGCTACGTGTTGTTAAGAGAAACAAAATCTGACAAAAATAGCAGCACTCCGGTCTTTTCTTTGAAAGCTGACAAAGCATCGGCTGGCATGGTCAACTGATAATGACATAGAATTGCATCATATTACAAGTATTTGAAAGGGTACATTTTGTAGCTGTACATTCATTAAGATTGCTTTACTTTTCTTTTTACATTGTCACTTCTAGTTAAAGCTGCACTGTGTTTTCAGTGCAGAATTTTTAGGCATATTATACTGGGGCTGTATCAAGAATCTGTGCCATCTGTCGGTTAAGTTGTGACTCATCAGCCCACGTAACCAATGAGGCTCTGTTTTCAGTGATAGGCTAATATTCTGTAATGCAGCAGAAACTGATTAATTGGACCCTATAGGAAATTTCATGCTTCATTCAAGTATCTTTCCGATAGGAAAAAATAGCATTTGACAGTTTTCTTTTTCTTTTTTTCCTCCTTGTCCTATGTTTTTTTAATTGGTTTTCATTCATCAAGTATTTCCTTGCGAAGAAAATGATGAATGGACAATAAGTCAACACAGCATTGTTTGCAAATGAACTTAACAGAGAACAGAATTGCCCAAGGGCTAAATGTGCAGCCTTACTATGTACTGAAATGGTTTTTTTTGTTTTTCTAATTAGTAGCTAAAGAAATTTGTCCAATTTAGTTTTCACGTAGATCCATAAATTAATAAGCCTTCTGACTAAAAAGCATAATTAAACCAAGAGAAAATGCAAATAAGATGATGCCATGTGCTATGACTGGAATACCATTTTGTAACTGAATGGCATATACGGGCAACACAAATTATTAATGCATTGTTTTATTCTCTGGGCTATCAAAGTAAATATGAAAGCTTTGCTTTTATGATGCAATAAGTGTCTGCTAGGAAAGTATGTGCAAATAACAGCAAGCTGCGTATCATCATTGCTCCCTCCAGCATTTTTTCTTATGTGTAAAGTCAAAGAAACAATTCTACTACATTGCGCTGTTTAGAGTTAGAGGATATAGTTTAAACCTTCCTCCTCTATACTGGACTTATCAGCTTGAGCCCAAACCAGTTTTCTAGTTTGTTATACAGAATAATCAACAGGAACTAATCTTAGCCAAATGTTACTAGTGGCTGGCAGTGATTACCCTACAGCAGAGATTCAAAGAAGAAAACCAAATAATGGTGGCTGGGCCTATATAGCTTCAGAGTAACTCCTTGAAAGGAGTATCTCAGCTCCTCTTCTGTCCCTGTATTGAGCATCTTCTTCTGAAGTTCTCCTTCCTGGAACTGTCGGAACCAACATATTTGAGGTAGGAGCCAGATTTCTTAATGGCTTTCCTAATCATGACTGCCATTCCTGGTTAGCATGGGCCTTAAAAAATGACAAGCCCTTCTTGCATGATGGTGTTTGTATATTAATGTTATCGACTACAAAAACACAAAATAAATCTTATTGTTCCATGTACAGTATTTCTAATGGTGGTGAAGCTGATGAATGAGTAGTTAATAGATTTTTTTTTTAAACATCATGGCCTCTGTTGAAATGTTACTGAAAGCTGTTTGAAAATGTAACCTTTTTGTCAGTCATATTTCAAAGAACTCTAACTTACTTTCCTAAATATAGTACAATGGTTCTATATTTGAATTACAACAATAGTATATGATGATATGGTGCTGTAGCAGTCTGACTAGTGCGCTCACTAAAGTCAATGGGAGACTTGCCACTGAGTTCAAGGGAAGGAGGACTACGTCCTACATGGTAGTATTGAAATAAAAATGAAAGCCACAAAGATGATCTTCAGAAGCACTTGTGAATACCACAGAGCAACATGAGGCACAAAAAGTTGTAGGGACTTCTTTATGGGGGGGAAAAAAGGGAAATGGATGTGCTAGGAAGAAGGTTTGGCTTTTGACGGGCCAAACAATGATAGAGCCCCTTCAATACATGGAAGACCTTAAATGTTCTTGTGACTTAGAAAAGCAGACTAGGGTCTGGACACCTGCTTTTCCCAGTGATACGTTATACCATTCTCCATACCAGCTCTTTGCCCTGGCAGTGGCACCATTAGTTCAGAGACGGTGTTCCCGTTTAAAGTTGGCAAGTCACTTGGATATTCTTCATAGTGCAGTGGCTTTATAGAAATTGTGGTTTTTAAATTTGCACTGTGTGCTAGCTGCTGTGCCAGTGGGCATGCTACAAATCTTTAAATAGTTGATGCATGTTTAAAGTGTTACATCAGTATCACTATGATGTGCCATGCTTTGGATCAGATATTTATAATTTAAAGGCCGAGGTTCATCTCTTCCACCTTCCTATTCCTTTTCATCGATGTAATCATTCCTCTGCACACATGTAAGGAGTCCTGAGAATCTGGACTAGAGAATACTTAATTCTTGTACTTTAAACAAGAGATGCACCATGTGCGGCCCATTTACAATTTATTCCTGCCAGGAGTTAAGCATCTGTAACTTCAGTGGTGCTCAGCTCATAAGAGGCACTCGGCACCTTGCAGGAATCATACTCTTAATGCAAAGGAAATTGTTTATTCCCACAAATAAAGAGCAGAAAAGAGGCTCCGATTCCAAGGTCAGTTATCTCACTGATACACAAGGGGATTTGCACGCAGAACTCACATTAGCATTAACAAAAGCTACCCACATATAGAGAAACAGACCTGTGTAAATGCATATTAAAAATCCCTAATGGAATTATTCTTTCCTTTTAATTTAAAAAGAAAAAAGAAAGAAGGAAAGAAATTCACATACCAAACCCCCTATATTACACTGTCTGATTCACGTACCAAAAATTCCATTAAAAGAACATTAAGGTTCTAAGATCACCAGAGAAGAGGAAGAAAAGAAAAATCACAGTGATAAAGAATGAAACAAATCATACCGTACTGTGTTCTCCATTACCTGGGCACTGAGGGGTGCCATTTTGACAGCATTTTCCTGCACCCCATTGTGCCAGGGCATTCAATGAAATGTGGTTTGTTCCACCCCAACTGTGAATTTCTTTGGCTTTGTAGTTTCTCGTTACAACCTTAATGTTCTTACTGTAGTTTTTAGAGTGTGAATAAAAACAGTTGTAGGAAACATTACTCTTAAGGAAATGTTCTGTTTGTCCAGAGTTCCTGGTTGGGTAACGTTTTTGTTGTCTTCAGCCATCTAATGCGTAGCTATGGGAAATATTTTAATCTGGTGCACATGTTGTTGTGTATAATAAAGCAGGCGCAGTCTACAGATTTCCAGGGAGACTAGCAAACAAGACATGATTTAATTCTACAGTGCCTCATACAGGGTGTGACTGGTGAAATAAATTTGATAAAATCTGAAATGCATTAAAATTATTTATGGCTACGAGTCACTTGATATTGTGCTAGTAGAGAACCACTGGCCTTGACAATGGGCTTGATTTTGCACCAATTCAAGACCCCAGTCCATGCAGAGCTCCAGTGTCTTCCAGGGATCAGATCTAAGAAAGTGGGAAATTTCCATTACTTCACCAGCAGGGAGATTGGACTCAATATCTCTCATACTTCTGTTTTAATTAAATCTTTAGTGATAGGTTTAACAAGCATTTATTCTTTAGCACTGACAATGTGCTAGTATAGGGTATGCAGAACATGAAACAATCATAGAAGTGTAGGACTGGAAGGGACCTCAGTAGAGCATCTAGTAGAGTCCCCTGCACTCAAGGCAGGATTAAGTAATGATTAGACCATCCCTGACAGTTGTTGTCTAACATGATCTTAAAAACCTCCAATGATGGAGATTCCACAACCTCCCTAGGCAATTTATTCCAGTGGTTAACCACCCTGACAGTTAGGAACTTTTTCCTAATGTCCAGCCTAAACCTCCCTTGCTGCAATTTAAGCTCATTGCTTCTTGTCTTATCCTCTTTAACGAAAACAACTTTTCACCCTCCTCCTTATAACAACCTTTTATATGCTTGAAAACTGTCGTGTCCCCTCTGTTTTCTCTTTTCCAGACTAAACAAACCCAAGTTTTTAAATCTTTCCTCATAGATGACGTTTTCTAGACCTTTAACAATTTTTGTTGCTCTCCTCTGGACTATTTCCAATTTGTCCACATCTTTCCTGAAATGCGGTGACCAGAACTGGACACCATACTCCAGCTGAGTCTTTATCAGCATGGAGTAGAGTATTACAACACTCCTGCTAATACATTGCAGAATGATGGATGTTTGTTTGTTTGTTGCAACAGTGATGCACTGACTCATATTTAGCATGTGATTCACTATAACCCCCAGATCCCTTTCCACAGTATTCCTTCCTAGGCAATCATTTCTCATTTTGTATGTGTGCAACTGATTGTTCATTCCTAAATGGAGTATTTTGCATTTGTCCTTATTGAATTTCATCCTATTTACTTTAGACCCTTTCTCCAGTTTGTCCAGATCATTTTGAATTTTAATTCTACCCTCCAAAGCACTTTCAAACCCTCCCAGCTTGGGGTGGGGGGAGGAAAGACCGTGAATGAGATGGTAGAGTGGGAAACTGGGTCTGACTGGGCAAAGAGACTGGGATAGAGGGTGTGGGGGATGACTAGGATTGGAAGCAGGGAGCAATCGGGTTGAGATGGGCTCCTTAGTCAAGGAGTAGGGTTAACTGGGACAAGGAGCTGGGGTCGGGAGGGACAAGATTGGGAGAGGAATAGGCTGGAGGGGATGGGGCAAAAGGGGCCAGGCTTAAGGGGAATAGACAGGAGGGTTTGTGCTTCCCTCACATCCTGGAATGGACCTTAAGATTGCTGAGTCTCAGCAGGAGTTCTGTGGAAAGAATAGCATGTTATCATGTAATTAAAACCTGTATCCCAATATGTATGTGTGACATTCCCCTCTGGGAACCCGCCTTATCTTGCTCTGCTGTGAGAACCCCCACTCCTGGGCTGTTCACGCACAGCCTCTGGCATGTAAGCTGCTCCTTGGATTGTGCAACTGAATGACATTAGCCAATATCTCTGGTCCCAGACACAACCCTAGGAACTTCCGTCTTGCAACCTCCGTCTTGCAGTGTCCAGTTATGCCCGCTGGACGCTGCAAGCTTATATGAGTTTGTCAATTTAACAAAGAAATTGATATGCACCAGGCTTGTTATCCCAAGGGGAGACTCTGACACGCTTCAAACCAAATGCACTGCTTCAGGTAGCATAAACAAACAGATTTATTAACTATAAAGGTAGATTTTGAGTGATTATAAGTCAAAGCCTAACAAGTCGGAGTGGTTACCCAAATAAAATAAAATATAAGCATGCAGTCTAAACTCTCTCCCCTATTAGACTGGGCAGCAACTAGATTAAGCAGTTTTTCTCACCCTACTGGATATTGCAGTCCTTAATATACAGGTTTATTCCTTAAACCTGGACCAATCTCCTGTGTTGGAGTCTTGTCTTCTTCTCAATGTCTTGGTTGCTTGCAGCATAGGTTGGGGCAGGAGAAGGGCCCAGAATGTGTCCACCCTGTCTGTTTTATACTCTCAGTCTATGTGCTTGGGGAGCACACATCTAGGCTTGTCTGGGGGCCATTGCTGAGTCTCTCCAAGCGAGGTTGAGCAGTTCCCCTGGTGTGGCCTCATGCAGGTGAGTCATTGCATTGCAGCTTCCTTGCTGGACAATGGCTGTTGATGGGTTGTTTGACACCCCACCCAGGCATTGGTTACTTGCCTTGCTGTTGCCTCTGGGGAGCTAATATCTGGCTAATTCCCCAATTTGCAGCAAGCTTTAGTGACCACCATACAACACAATTCTCATAACTTCATATGCATTAATGATACACACACATGGATAGAGAAATGACTTTCAGCAGATCATAACCTTTCCCCGATACCTTACAAGGTGTGCTTTATATGTCAGATCATGATTATATGATTATAAAATGAGGAATATGGGGTTTACAGTACACTCCCCCAAGGCATAGAATGTCACAGTATGCACCAGTGGGTTGAATTAGGGTTGCATGGGCAATCTTAACTTTGGCTTTACCTAAACTTTTGACTGCGTGACTTTGCTAAGGTTACAAAGTAAGTTCTTTTAATGTAGTGTGTGTGTGATCCATATAAAGGGTACATAATCTGCAGAGCTATACAATAAGCAGATGACTCTTAATTACTCAGCCAGGCTCTTGCCCTTCAGGGAGAAGAAACGGTGGCAGTAATAGTGGAATTTGGCAAATCATCAGGGCGTAAGGTCAATTGGACTACATCAGAATTCCTGTAATTCTACAGATTCTGTCACACTTTTAAGATGATTTATGTAGTGTTATTTTTCTGTATGTTAGCCTCAGCTGGCATAACTTCCATGGAATTATGCCCATTTGCATCAGCTGAGGGTCTAGCCCTTGGCTATGAACGGCGCTATGTGGATTTACACCAGCTGAGGATCTGGCCCAGATGCCCAAAAGAAGAGTGGCTGCACAGAAGACTCTTTTCGGGTTACTGTAATATTTTTAATCAATTTTGAGGTCAGATTTATATTTTAGTTTTTCCATTTTCTGCTTTTGTAGTTTACCGCTTTCAAGTCAACTGTGAAGTGTCTTGACATTTCAGGTGATGTTTCCATGTTATAAAGATTAATATCACCTTTGTATGAATATACTGTTATAATTACTTGTGAGCCATTATAAATGAATTGTGAGTATAATTTCTTCTGCTTTGGTGCTGCAAATTGACATTAATAGCTATTGTTTGGAAAATCTTATTTATGCTAAAGAAATTAGCATAACTATTTCATTATTTAGAGCTTTCTCTATTGTCCATATGTCCTTTGTACTAAGCTCTTTGTCCCACATTTGGGGCACGGATGGTTGGGTCAGGCATTGCAAAACAGTGTGACATTGACAGTCATTTGAAGCTTTATCTTGAAGCACTTACTCAAACAACTTCCCAATGAACCCAAAGGGAGTTTTCTGGGAGCTAGTAACACAGGACCAGGGCCCTATTCTGTCAAATGCGTTGAAAAACTGCACAGAGAAGATCGAAGTGTCAGATCAGAGGCTATAATTGAGCTGGGCTTCTCTGAGTAAATATATTGCAAACAGACAAATCTTAACCTTCTTTTATAACTGAGTGTTGTATTGGTCATCTCAGAGAGAGAGAGGAAGCATACACATGCTGAGGTTTTATATTGCTGGAAGGGTGTCCTCCTTAAAGATTTTGCCTAAGGAGAGAGTTTGTTGTAAGAGCAGTCATTTTAAAGTTCATGGTCTGCTCCAAAGACTTTCCCGTGAATATAGTGTTCCCGTCAAAGAACGTCACACAACAGCAGTGGCAGTCATTTGAAGCTTATACCATCATTTACCATTTTACAAACCTTTTTATGGTCAGGTATCCCATTGGATTTTAAGGGAGATGTCATGCAATAAAACTCATTAGTTTTTCTTTTTAGCATTTTTTATCAGAAGTTCTGTGAACAGTGTTCCCAATTCATCTCTGGTGCGTCTCTGAAGTCAATGGCGGCACCCCGGTGACGAGCGTGGCCCTCAAAATAGAAGAGATTTCTAAGCTTATAGATTGTTGTTCTCCACAGTCCTGCTGCCCTGTTTATAGCCTGCACCGCTTCAGATTACCATAATAGCAGAAAATTGGGGGAGGGGTTCGCCTCGGGGGGTCTCGCCTCGGGGGGGGCCTCTCACATTTTGTCCTGTTGGGATGGTAAATCTCCAGTGCTGTACAACATTTTAGCATCATTGTTGTGTACAGTTTCTTCTTGTGCACCAGCTCACCTTAGCAAACAAAGAATGCACATCCTTGATGTTCAAAAGCTTTCCAGCTATCCCTAGAGTCCTTTCTATGGGATAGTCTTCTTGCATAACCCAAGATGTTGGTATGCACCATGTGACAATCCAAGATCTTAGTATCCGCCTAAAAGAAGCTGTTTCCAGTGTGTTTTATAGCCAGTGTGGCTGCTCAAAAAGTGAAATACCAGTTTACCCGATTTGCTGTAATAGGAAACCACTCCCCCAGAGAAACAAGAGAGAAATGAAAAATACTCACTGCAAGGCAACGTTCCAGTGACATTACCAATGGGCCCAAGCCATGGAGTTCAGTGCTGAATCAGAACTGCCCCAAAGGCTAAGGCTGTGATTCCCGGCTCACATTGACACTGTACTAGTTCCCCATCAGGCTAGTGGGCTAAACAGAGTTTAGGTGGGTTTGTACTCGGCACAGCTAGACCATGCTGCCCCCCACCACTTCCTGTGCTACCTCAGTTACACTGCTACCTTTAGAGAGCTAGTTTGATGAGAGCTAAAATGAGTATCTAGGCGAGCTGGGAATTGCACCCCCAGCTCCAAGTATAGACGCACCCAATGTTTTAGAGTGAGGGCAGAGTGGTTTGGATGCTGTGTTCCAGCTGACGGTAGGTCTACCCTGCTCCTGGGAGTGCACTTCCCAGTTCCAGTAGACAGATGTGCTAGCTGTGCTCGAGCTAGCATGCGATAAGTAGCAGTGGAGCTGGGGACGCATCTCAGGCCAGCTGACTGAGTACAAACATGCCAGGACCCCTTGGGCTGGCTGCCCAGTATGTACCCAAGTCACTACCCTTGTTATCCCCAGCACGCAACTACTCCCTGCCTGCTCTGCCTCCCTCCCTCCCTCTGCGCTGCTCCCAAAAGCGGCCAGCATGTCCCTGTGGCCCCTGGGGGGGAGGGTGTCTCCACGCACTACCCCCGCCCCGAGCACCGACTCCGCAGCTCCCATTGGCCAGGAACTGTGGCCAATAGGAGTTGCAGGGGTGGTGCCTGTGGCAGTGGTGCAAGGAGACCCCCCTGGCCTCCCGTACCTAGGAGCCACTGCCAGAGTGGGGTGTGTGTGTGCCGGTCGCTTTAGGAGCCACGCCGTCCAAGGTAAGCGCCACTCCCATGCCCCTCTTCCACAGCCCATACCCAAACTTCCTCACAGAGCCTGACCCCTCACCCCTTGCCCCAGCCCAGAGCCTGCACCCAGCACCCAAACTGGTTCCCAGAGCCCGATTCCCCACACCACCTCCTGCACCCCAACCCCCTGCCCCAATCAAGGTACCTCACTTTATTTTCATTTACTTCCCATTACCAATAATATAGGAGGAGGAAGAAAAAACTAATGAAAAACGGGCGTGGGGGGAGATAAGAGAGAATGTTCTTTTTCTTGGCTGGGTCATGAGTAGGGGGCCCCAAAAATGAAGCTGCACTGAGGGCCCCACTAACTCTAAATCCGCCACTGGCCTGCACGTATCTTCGCCTCTGTTAGCAGAAATTTTGCCATCTTGGTTTAAAAGTTAAACAATGCAAGGCTGGACGTTAGAGCAATTACTTCATCAGTGGAAATGAAAAATCAATTTTAAAAAATCCAAGGGATGTAGACTGCTTCTCATTTCCAAACAAAACAACTTCAAGGACATCTAAAAAGCAAATCCCATCTAAGATCCTGGATAAACTCTGAGGAACAGATAACTGAACACCGAAAGGATTCAGTTACAAGCCCTCTGGGAAACTGCATATCTTGTAACTTTTATTCCACATGATCTGTCTTTGGAGTCTTACAAGGTCATGTGTGTTTTGTGTGTACATGGACACATAAAGTAATGAAACACTGGAGTAGGACATAACTGACAGTCCAGTTTTCAGGTAGACTGTGGAATTTCGAACAGGTCTTAAATGGGAATTACTCCAGAGTAACTCCAGCAAAGCAAACAGGCTTAGCCTGGTGTAAACAAGAGCAGAATCCGATCCACTGACTGGAGTTACAGAATGTATTAATGGGTGTCAGAGGGAAAGCAGTGTCAGTCCATGTACCATCCTCATCAGGGTGGTGTCTGGATATCTGTAAATATCCTTTTAGTGCAGCATTCACTCATTTCATTTGTTTGTCCTTCTCTTTAACTTCCCAGCCATACCTGACTCTGAGTTGGGGATTACAGAGAAAAGCTAATGGAAAGGAGGAAAAAGGAATGATCCGTGGACAGATCACAGGAAGGTAGGTGTAGAAAGAGATGAGGGTGAAGTCATAGGCGAGGAATTTAACTATGTGGACACACCTTCAGTGAGTTGCTAGATTATCTAAGGAAATGTACTTATAGGTCCACTCTGCCAGTGTGTTTTGGGAGTTATAGATACTCTGTAGCTTTCTTTTAAAAACTGTCATATTAATGTTACTAAACCCATCCTGCACGCCACACGTTGTTCACACATTGTTCACCATCTTCTCCTCCCATTGCTCTGTACATTACACTTTGCTCAGCTGGAGAACTTTTGCATGAAACAGAAAAGCAAATCTTTGAGGTTACCTCCTCCCATGTGCTGACGTCCCTCAAATCCCAAAGGAAGCCAGTCTTAAAGTTCAGAATGTGGGGTTGGAGTTTCCTCAGCTGTAGCTACAACCAGCCTTGATAGCTACAATCTTGTAGCTACAACCTGAGCCATTGGCTCAGATGCTGGATACTTACGAGTTGAGAATGCTAAATCCATGGAATAGAAAAATACTTGTCTGAAGCTTATCCCTATGGGCGAAAAAAGTGTGTCCTGTGAGCCGAATCCTTACTCGGCCAATACTCCCACAGCCTGATGGTGAAAGCTTTACTCATAGTGAGGAGCACTTACTCAAGTAGCACTTACTCATATTAGAAGTGCTCACCACTGTGAACAAGAGTGCCGCAGTTGGGGCATGGGAGAGTCTGTGTGTGTGCACACGTTTGTACGTGTGTTTACATATAGACAACAACAGACTCAGGGTTTAATTCAAAGCTCAATGGAGTCACGTTTCAAAGGGCTTTGGATCAGACACTCAGCGTAACCATGTCTATACGCAGAAAACATCTTAGCTTGCTGCTTTCCGTTCTATTGCAACAAACTAGCCGAACAGTCAGCTCAGACACATTCAAATTCACATGCAGACAGAGTTCAGATTCTGTATGTGATCTACCTACAATCCTAAAAATTAGTGCATTATTAGACACATTAGCATATGTCTGATAATTATTGAAATGATGCTGTTGAATTCTTAATAGCAGAGTCACAGGGCAGTCTTATCATTCAAAGTGCAAAACAGCATCTTTAGCAGTCAAACAGGGGTTGTTCCATTGTTTGGCTGTGTCAGGTATACAGCCATACAAATGTCATAAGTTTTAGCACTAGGAAAAGGCTGTCTAGCCCACCATGGAGTGAGTTTGAGATTGGTTTTTAACCCCACCCTCTCCTTCTCCAAAACTAAATCGGACTAACTTAGCCTCCCTTAGCACTTCCTTTGAACTATAGTCCTATGCTGTACCCTCTCCAATGATGTGGCTGTACCACACTCACACCTCCCATTGGCTGAGAGCCGTTTGGTCAGCACCTGTTAATATCCATGTATTGAAGTACTTAAATAGGGATTTAGGTGCCTGATTTTAGGTGCCAAAATGTTGGTCTAGCAAGTGCTGTATACAACAAACAGTGTTGCATTATGTATTCAGTCCTTTTGCTAATGAAATGTAGAATCTTCTTTGCCCTCCATATGGATTTGCAGTGGGAGTGTCAGTGTGTTTTCCCTTTTCCTGATCTGTGTGCTGGGGTGCATAGATACTATAGTGATGTTCACTATACAGTATAAATCCCTAAAATAAACTTATTTTGGTATGTAGGTTTCATTGTTTGTTTGGTTCGTGGCTCCCAGATTAAGTAGCTGTTTTACTTTGTCTAAGTCAAAGTGAAGTTTCAACTTGCTGGCTCAGTCATTTTAACAATCCAAGCTCTTTTCACTCTGGTGACATTCGTTCTCATTATTTGACTTCATCTATGCTTTTGGAGTTGCTTTCAGTGTATGCTGGAAATAGTAGTGGTCCCAAAGCTGGCAACTGGAGAGGTTTAATTCAGAACTATTTCCCCACTTCAAATTCCCTTTCCAGTTTTTTTTCATGCCTGTTCCATACCTGGGGTTCTTGGAGTCATGGGATCTTTACCATTGACTTCAATGGAACCAAGATTTGTCCTTACTGTAAGTGCAAAATAATCAGGGAGTTTGTCTCATCCTGCTTCTCAGTGTTACTTTCAGCCTCAAGGGTTGGAAAGCTCAGTGTGGGATCTGAAAGCCAAGCTGTCTTTTCTCACTCATGCATGAGTAGCCATAACCCCATCCCAACTGAGCTGCGTTGTTGATATTGATATGATACCACTAAGGTTTAACCCTCGGTACAGTATCAAGTAAAGATTCTGTAATTAGAAATTAGTTAACAAGTCTGATGATGGGACATTATCTCACTTCTCTGCGAGTTCTACGTTTCTAACAAGAATCAAAAGCAATACAAACTTACTTTTGCCACTACAGTGACCAAAGCAGGTACATCTTAGAATCTACAAAGGAAGTATTATATATACTGTGGAGTAATAAGATACCAATTTTATGTGGTCTCCTTTCAGACCACACTCAAAGCCTTTTGTTTTTCTGTGTATTGCCCTATACGGTGATGCTTTGCCTTAGCTATTAATCTATAGTGCAAATTTTTGTCAATTACAGGGATTCAGCAAGGGATCCGCATGTCCCTGGATGTTTCATTTAGTATCAAGCATTGGCTGCTATACTCCTTTTGCTCTGTCAGCACTAGCCATTTGAAGATGAATGGCGTAGAGGAGGTCTTCTCAGGCTTACAGAAACCCCACAGATACTGATGATGAGCAGAAATTAAGAGCCATATTTTGCAACACTCAGTTACGCTGAAATCCTATTTGTGGAGTAGGATAGAACTTGTGAGTAAGTGTGGCAGAATCTAGCCCTAAATGAAGTTCATAATAAATGTTGCACCTCTGTTCACTACATGCGTATGAATGCATTAACTACAGAATTCTTACTCCTTAGCACTCATGATAAATCAGATTTCTGTTCCTCACTAAGGAGGGCCTCTAAAGATTTGTTGTGCTTTGTAGACAACTTAACAAATTACTGGCTCACGTGGAAATGACTGTGAATTAACCTGTAGCTGTTACATTTCAGATACATTAATGTAAGCATCAGGATTGTCTAACCAGTTTAATTCATCCTTTGGTTCTGAGGCTAAATCACTGCTTATTTACATGGAGAGAGACCATGTAGATTGCCAGTTCTCTGTGTGTGTTTGATGTATGTATGGAAAGAGAGATGTTATGAATAATACTGTATCCTTTGTGCCAGAAACCATCTCTAGCATTTTAATGTTTTGGTTCACCAGCAATCATATGCTGCCTGCATGAGTGCTACTCTGCATTCGTGTAGACAATGCAGCTAGAATGAATAAAGATAAAATTTGTATATCCAGATATCCCTATGTGCTGGCTGATGCCTTAAAACCAAATAAGATAACACAACAGGAACCTTTAGAAAACTTCTTGACTGTTTTTTAAATTATGGTGATTTAAAACAAACAAACTCTTGAATAGATCCAATAATACTGGCTTTATTCTTAATCAATGCTGTATTGAAATCTAGTCTAATATCCAAACAAAATTTGACATATCATTCTAACAAATCATTCCCTGCTTTCAAGCTATTGATCTATCATTTCCAGTGCTGAAAGGTGTTTTAGTTTTTCATCAAGGTTGGGGAGGTGCTTCTTTCTTCTAGTTGTTTGTGTCTAGGGAAAACACAATTATCCCTGATGTGACCCTACTGAAGACAATGGACCTACATCAGGGATGAATTTGTCTCCTTATTTCTAATCTCCTTGTTTTTTACTTAATTCTATACATAGTGACTCCAGATAACCCTGCTGGGCAAAGAACATTTTTATTATTTGTATTACTGTATTGCTGAGGACCCCATTGTGGTAGGCACTGTACAAGCAGAGAACAAAGAAGATGGTCCAAATACAGACAAGAGACAACAGGGGATGGGGGGGAGGGGCAACAAGGAAACAATGAGATAGTATTGGTCAGCATGGAAGGCAGTGGTCTCAGCACACCAGCAGCTTCACTGTTGAGGTTTTTGTACGCATCGTGGCAAAGAAGAGTTTTAAGGAGGATTTGAAGGTGGATAATGAGGTAGCTTTGCCCAAGTGTGAGGGCAGCATGGGAGAAAGCACAAAGGTGCTTGTTTGGGAAAATTTAACAAGTGGGTGATGGAGGCTGGTGTCATGAGCCAACTGGAGGAGGAAGTTGACATTTCAATAATGAATGAAAGATGATGGTTGGTAAGGTAGGGATAGGCTGCAAAGGGCCTTGAAGGTGAAGAGAAGTAGCTTATGTTTGATGCAATAAAGAAGAGGGAGCCAGGGGAGGGGTGCAGAGAGGAATGACATGGTCAAAGTGATGGGCTTGGAGAATGATCTCAGACGCACCATTCTGAATAGATATGAGTGGGTCTCAAGGCCAGGATGTGCAGTACATGTCAAACAAGATGAGAGCCCAGACAACAGTTTTAGTTGGATGGATAGAAAAGGCTGTATCTTAAAGATGTTATGCAGAAAGAGTCAGCAATATTTAGATATAGCCTGGATGTGAGGACGTAGGACTTAACGTGCATCTTCCCTGCCCTGTCAACATAATTCTGGCGATTAGACTCATTTAAAAGCTTTATAGCTGTATCTCTGTACAGAGACAAAGGGAATGGTTGTCAGGTTCTTTGGAGTTCTGCAGGTAGCAGTGGGATCTGTGGATGGACCATGCCATAAATTCTATTTGTTTCTTTAATTCTTGGCATGGCTTACAGACTTCTCACTGTAAATATTAGGTTGCAGTTCCCTGCTTGGTCACAAGGTGGCATGTGGCTGTGGTCAGTTATAGGCCTGGTCTACACTGGGGGGGGATTGATCTAAGTTAAGCAACTTCAGCTACATGAATAACGTAGCTGAAGTCGACGTACTTAAATCTACTTACCAAGGTATCTTCACTGCGGTAAATCAATGACTGACGCTCTCCCGTCAACTCCACCTGTGTCTCTCGCCCTGGTGGAGTACCAGAGGTGACGGGAGAGCGCTCGGCAGTCGATTTATCGCGTCTAGACTAGACACGATAAATCGACCCTCACTGGATCATTCACTGCCCGTCAATCCAGCGGGTAATGTAGACAAGCCCATAGTGAAGCAAATCTGGAGTAGTTGCCCTAGAGAAGTCTGCTATAGCCCGAACAGTTTTATTCTGCCAACTCACTTGATCAGCTCCACAATGTTTCTAACCTTCATTTTGCTCTCTTATATATTAAAGTTAAGAATATGATCCAAAAGTGTGAGCTTTCCTGTGTTAGCAATTAGAAACTGTTTACAGCTGTGAGATCTGTTTCTAGCCAGGCTGAGCAAACACACGGATATTTAAATCTGGGCTCAGGAGTGGGGGCCAGCACCACATTTAACAGCCTGAATCCAAATCCAAACTGCTCCTTCTACTGGGCTGATATCACAAAGCGATAATGTTGAACAGACATGCTCCTTGGGAGGACGTTGCAAGCCTCAACAAAAGGGAAAGCTCCATGGAACTGTGGACATCCTCAGGGCCGGCTCCAGCTTTTTTGCTGCCCGAAGCGGCGAAGCCAAAAAAAAAGATAACGCCGCAATTGGTGGCACTTCGGCGGCAGCTCTACCGCGCCGCTTCGTTCTTCGGCAGCAATTCGGCAGTGGGTCCTTCTCTCCGAGAGGGAGTGAGGGACCCACCACTCAATTGCCGCCGAAGACCCGGACGTGCCGCCCCCTTCCATTGGCCGCCCTAAGGACCTGGAGCCAGCCTTGGATATCATCCAACTCTATCTCCTCCCTTTTCTGGCCTTGGCCCCTAGATTTCAGGAGTGCCCTATAGATTGGGCTCCTGTAAGCCAGAGATGGGCACCTGGAGTGTAGGTTCTTCTCAGCTGATACTGTGATTCATGCTCCTCTGATAACTTCCAGCTGAGGATCTGAGTGCCCCTGTGAGGACGTGGGGTCACCCCCATTTTACAGATGGAAAAGCTGAAGCATGGAGAGCTTAATGTAACCTATCGAGACCCATGAAGGGAGTCTGCAGCTGAGCCAGGAATACAGCCCAGATCTCCTGACTCTCACGCCTTTGTCTTAGCAAGTCCGTCACTCTGCCATGAAAATAGCAGGATGCAAATCTTACCACTCTGATAAACTCAAATATGCATTGTTTATGTTCAGTTCAACGGACTCAACCAGGCTTGTTTGGAAAGCTCGTCTGTCTTTTTGGTTTTGCTTTTTTAAAAAACCATGTTGTTAGCCCTAAATTAGGTAAATTTGCTTTTACCTCTGTATCCCGTTCTACTGTAATTATTCTTCCAATGTAATAGAAGCGGTCTATTTCCGGCTGATGCTGGTTCATTCCCCAAGGAAGGGCCTCACAAGCGCCACATTGCTTAACGCTCAGTAGCACTTCTGAATTTTTTTGTTTGCCCTGCTATTAAACAAACAATCTTTTGTTTCCTCCATTTGTTTTTAAAACCAGCATGGTGAGAGGCAGAGATAATTGGGAGACAGGATTTAGCCCTTGACTTTTTATCAAATAGATGTATATTTGCAACATAAATATGGAGTCGCATGCTTAGAAACACCTTGATGTCCTCTCACTAATTAAAGGAAAAACATCACCCGAAACTTCCATTGGTATTACCCTAAGTATCCTCTTTGTCCTAACCACTAGTCAATTTAAAAAAAAAAAAGAAGTATTAATTTGGAATTTGCATACAAATCTCCATAAAGTTTCCTAAGATTTAATGGATGTTTTAGCACTGTTCTAATAATTATAGATGACTCAATTTACTGAAGAAAAATGTGACTTTTCTTTCAGCAAAATAAGATCCATTTAGTGTTTGGTACTCTGTATACAAGATATGCACTTTCTGCAAGTGGCATGATTGGAAGGGATGAATTGATCTTTTCCATTTGAAACCTCTTTGATGCCAGTAATTTGAATGGTTTTTGATGCATTTTTAATAACCCTCCATATAGAAGCATGGTTTGGATGGTCAGTGGATGAAGTAGGATACTATTTCTGGGCTTAGCATAAATCATTCTGCTTGTATTTCTTTTTGTCAGATTTAAAACCTGAATATTTTCCTTCAAACTTTTCATGTCATTTCTTCCATAGCTACAGGGATGAAATAAAATAATTTCATGCATGGTAAGAAATCACTGAGTTCTGTTCTGTGAGAGACCATTGTAGGGAAGCTTAGGAGTGAGATGAGTACAAAGAAGTCATGTACTTCTCACTACTTATTTCAAAGACTTATTCTTCTACTTGATCTTCAAAGACTCTTCCCTTGTCACAGCTGTGGTGATGACATAGTTACAATCAGCAAATTCTCGCGCACACACAACACACACATACATATATGTAGTGATCTGAATTCATCTATAGGGATAACTATATAGGGATTCCAAAGACTCTGCTATGTTTTCCACAACCCCCTCATACAGGGCCCAATTCTGGACAGACAAAATCAATGGGAATTTTGGCATTAAATCAATGGCATCAGGATTGCTGAACAATGGGGAATTGACTTACAAGGATCAGTTTGGAAGTTAATTTCTTTTATTTTATTTGGCATTTTCAAAGGCAGGAAGGAATTTCACACCTTTTGAGTGCTACTTGTATGCAGGTGAAGAATGTGGTTCTGTTTAATATTCCAATAGCTAGCCAGGCACTTGTTAGACCTGAAAGTGATTATCTTCTGAGCTACCTTACGGTATGGTATTCACAAAAACTGTTTTCCTCTTCCCATCAGGCCAGCCATTTGCGGTTTTCCCATGTCTTTGAATCCCACACACACAGTAGTTCCTACACCAACCCCTTCCTGGGTTTTTGTGTATGGCTCATCTGACCCCTCGCTGCCTAAATGCCCCCTTGGAGCTCTGAGCAAGTAGCTATTGCAAAATAGCCTTTAGCTCCAGCTTGTGTACAGGAGTGGACAGGTGCCAAGTTAGGCCTAGAATCAGGGGAAACGAAGGTGGGTAAAAGCCACCCCTCTTCGATGTTGCACGGAGCATAGGTTAGCCATATTTTACAATCTAATGTGAAGTCAGATTCAGGCCCACAGTATCTGAAACTAGGCAAAACACATTAACCCACACCCATGGATGAATGTAGATATGCTTTAATCAAACTATTTTTAAAAAGAGTAGAAATCTCTCTCTCTCTCTCTCTCTCTCTCTCTCTCTCTCACACACACACACACACACACACACACACACACACACAATGCAGGGTTGAAAAAGTGAATCTGTTCCGTCTGTCAGTCAGTGCAACATTGAAGCATCTTATTCTCTTCTTGTGGGAAGCAGAGAGGCTGCAATTCCTCATCAGAGAGACTGAGGAAAGCAAAAACCCACTGATAAAACCAATAGGACATTAATGTAGAAAAACATTACTTAGCATATGGGCATCTCTCTTCTAGATCAGTGGCTGCACTGAAGGACTAAGTGCCTTTCATACAAAATGCTCCATGCAGTACCCACATCCTTCAATTAATCTGCTTGTCTCCAAATCAACACCTTGCATGGTCGCATTACTCTGCAATGTGTGCTGCTTCAATCAATATTGCAATTTGTTCACACTTGATTCCAAAGCAGGGGCACTAATCAACTCCTCCCTAGCTGTCTTCAGTTATTTGAGATCAAAGATTTCCCAACCCAATGCCCCCAAGGCTATGTGTAAAACGCGTCAGACATGAGCAGCATCAGACATGGTTGGAGTGACAGCAGTATAGAATTCTAGCCCTCACTTGTTTATGTGTGTATATAATTCTAGGTTAGATATAAACCCTGGGGGGGGGGGGCCTATATATCTTATTACTAATTTAAATATCTATTTAATACAAACTAAGTGTAAAAATACTTGCAAATGAAACTCTTCAA
The DNA here is from genome assembly GCF_013100865.1 of Trachemys scripta elegans. Lineage (NCBI taxonomy): Eukaryota > Metazoa > Chordata > Testudines > Emydidae > Trachemys > Trachemys scripta. Next base: position 18,602,101 of record NC_048307.1, on the reverse strand, counting down.
ACAACACTACATTAACCTGTTTTGTGTGACTCAGAACCTCATTAATACACACAAGGAACTGTGCATTTGCCAGGGGGTTGGGAGTGGGCAGGGTTTTCAATAGCCTTCATCATTGGGCAAAATCTGTTTTTCCCCCTTAACAATGGGAAGAGAATTAGGCCAATTGTGAATGCTTTTGAAAATCCCTTAGTTTAAAATTATACCAGATTCAGAAAATTAGGTAATAATGTTACTTAGCCAGTGCTTACCTGAATCCCCTGGGGGAGAGGGGGTGGTCTGAGACACATTATACCTAGATTATTAAAAGAAAACAATGGAATAGAAAGTCTCTCTAAGGGGTCAGCAACTCCAAGAGATGCCAAATGCACTCACTTCCCATCAGCTCTGTTACAGAAGCTAATGGCTTGATTCTGACCTCACACCAGTCTTACAGTTGTATAATTCCATTGACTTCAGTGAGGTCCATCCAGATTCACAGTGATGTAAGGAAGAGGAAAATCAAACCCTCACTGTGATCACAACGCAAATGAAATTTAATTAAAAATAAAATATTGGGCTGTGATGTTGCACTCCATATGCTTTATGAAAATATGCTTATGAAGGTAAATATAATGCAACTGGAATATGCTTTATGCAAAAGCTCTCTTGTAAGGTATCATTACAAAGCTTATAATCTACTGAGTGTGTTCATCCTATTTGCATATATCATTCTTCTATCTGAAGCTAGATATATGAAGTATAACTCTGAGGTCCTATTGTAATTATGCAAAGTGTGGGCCATTAATGGTGGTTTAGAATCTTGATAGCTCCCATTGACTAGGACATTTGGTTGTAAATGGTTTATTTACCTGCAAGCCTTCCTATGTACATGTGGGCCAGCCTGTGGGTAATTAAGAGGTCTCACAGTGCCATGTGACCATGTCACCTGATAATGAAATCCATCTTAAATCTGGTACTTTTTCCTTTAGAAGGAGGAGTGGGAACCCAGAGAGACAAAAGATTCCCACTTTGTGCCAAAGCTATAAAAGTGGGTGGAGCAGGACAGACGAGGCTGCCAGTCATGAGAGAGCCCCTGCTTTCCACCTAAGATGTCTGCTGGAACTAACAAGGACTGTACCTGGGGAAAGTATTGGGTCCAGACTAGGAAGGAGTCTACTCTGTGAAAGACGCTTATTGGAACATCTGTAAGGGTGAGATATTACCTGTATTCCGCAACAAAGAGTCCTATGGCACCTTATAGATTAACAGAAGTATTGGAGCATAAGCTTTCGTGGGTGAATACCCACTTCGTCAGACGCATGACCTGTATTCAGTTTCTTAATGTATTAGGCTTAGACTTGCATGTTTTTGCTTTATTTTGCTTGGTGACTTACTTTGTTCTGTCATTACTTGGAACCACTTAAATCCTACTTTTTATACTTAATAAAATCACTGTTTATTAATGAACCCAGAGTAAGTGATTAATACCTGTGGGAGCAAATAGCTGTGCTCTCTATATCAATGTTATAGAGGGTGGACAATTTATGAGTTTACCCTATATAAGCTTTATACAGAGTAAAATGGATTTATTTGGGGTTTAGATCCCATTAGGAACTGGGTGTCTGGGTGCTGGAGGCAGGAAACCTGCAGAGCTGGCATGGACCAGACTCAGGTCTGTGTTGTAGCTGGCTAGCATGTCTGGCTCAACAAGGCAGGGTTCTAGAAGTCCCAAGCTGGCAGGGAAAACAGGCTCAGAGGTAATTCCAGCACTTGGGGTGATAGTCCCAAGGGAGTCTCTGTGACCAAACCCGTCACATGGGCATTCTTCAAAAGTGAAGAGAGAGGGGAATTGGGCAGTTGAGGAGTTCAGTACCTTAGGGGCCATCACAGTAAAGGCGTGGCTAGTGGGAAATCAGGGGCTAATAATTTAAAAGCATTCGTATGCCTGCAGCATCAGGCCCAAATGGCTACAGCCATATTGATATTGTTGTAGGAGCAGCAGTGATCTGTACGCTATGTATAACTTGTGTGCTCAAAAGGTCTGTTACACTTTCCCTCCCCCCGCCCCCATTGTCTCCTCTCCCTCTTTGAATACCTGTGAAGTGGCTTTCCCCCACCCCTCCCTCCTGGAATGCTTGTGGGATGAATGGGCTGCTTAAACAGCTGGAAGAGCTCCCAGATAGACAAGGTGTCTGGGACTCTAATTAGGCAGCACTCACACACCCAATGCATGGATGCTGCATGGACACTGCCCGAGGTGGAGTGTGACCAACCAGACGTGGCCAAGCAGGGCTGGCTTTAGCAGGTGCGGGGCCCCACGCCAGGACGCAAATTGTCTCCCACCCCCCCCGCCCCGACTCTGCCCCCTCCCTGCCCCATTGGATCCCGCCCCAAATCCCCGCCCTGGCCCTGCCTTTTCCCCCAAGCAGCTGCATTCCTCCTCCTCACCCCTCCCTCCCAGGCTTGCGCAGATCAGCTGTATGGCGGCGCAAGCACTAGAGGGAGGGGGGAGAAGCAGGACGCGGCTTTTTTCTTCCCCCCCCCCCCCCCCCCGCTCCGCCGGCAGCCCCGGACATTGCGGGGCCCTCTTAGGTGCAGGGCCCCATTCCGGGGAATCGGCTGAATCGGCTTCAAGCTGGCCCTGTGGCCAGGTCATCTCTAGTCGCAGGCCATGAGGAGCAGGCCCGTAAAAGGGGAAGGGGCCAGGTGCTCAGGAGTGCACTCACAAGCTTGTACCTCACGAGAAGGCCCTTTGCCTGGACCGTCTGGCCAATGGTTCACTGCGTTGCATTTCATTGTGCCTCGGGAAGACTTACCTTCATCACACCGTCCATCACTGCACTGTAGGACCTTAAAGAATCATAACATCTCCAGTGCCGTGCCTGTCCTGGGAGCGTGAGTATGCGAGTGTGAATGTGACTCCCTCCCGCTTCTTTTGAGCTTAGCCAGCAGTATAATAAACATGCTGCTTTCTGCCAAACTCTGGTAGGTCACTAGTCCTCCCTAAGCTTACTAGCTGGCCCAATTTCGGGTAACGGATATCAGCAAGCTTTGTGTGTGCTATGATATAGTTAACTTAGATACCTTTTTCTCCACCTACTAGCTTCTTTTTGTTCTAGTCCAAGAGCTTCATCCTCTTTGGTTGTCAACTTTGTTGTTCCGTTGGTGGACAATGGCATTATCACCCCAGTGTTGTCCTCTTTATTCTCCTACTACTCATGACTAAAACATGGAGTTTGAAATTATAAGATGTGGGTGAAATTTGCCACATAAATCCATAGTTAATATATAGGCTTGTGACACTCTTTTGCATAAGAGCGTGTTTAGAGTAAGGTGAAAACGGTTCGTGGACAGGAGATTTAGACCGAGCTGGATGAGCGAGCGTCTCAGAGGGGTGATTAAGAAAAAAACAGAAAGCATACAAGGAGTGGAAGATGGGAGGGATCAGCAAAGAAACCTACCTTATTGAGGTCAGAACATGTAGAGATGGAGTGAGAAAGGCTAAAAGCCGTGTAGAGTTGGACCTTGTGAGGGGAATTAAAACCAATAGTAAGAGGTTTTATAGCCATATAAATAGGAAGAAAACAAAGAAAGAAGAAGTGGAACCGCTTAAGACTGTAGATGGAGTGGAGATTAAGGATAATCTAGGCATGGCACAATGTCTAAACAAATATTTTGCATCGGTCTGTAATGAGGCTAATGAAGGGCTTAGGAATAGTGGCAGCATGACGGATGGGAATAAAGGAGGGGGGGTTGACATTACCATATCCGAGGTAGAAGCCAAACTTGAACATCTTAATGGGACTAAATCGGGCGGACCGGATGATCTTCATCCGAGAATATTAAAGGAACTGGCGCGAGAAATTGCAAGCCCGTTAGCGATAATTTTTAATGAATCGGTAAACTCGGGGGTGGTACCGTTTGACTGGAGAATAGTGAATGTGGTTCCAATTTTCAAGAAGGGGAAAAAAAGTGACCCGGGTAACTACAGGCCTGTTAGTTTAACATCTGTAATATGCAAGGTCTTGGAAAAAATTTTGAAGGAGAAAGTAGTTAAGGACCTTGAGGTCAATGACAATTGGGACAAATTACAACACGGTTTTACGAAAGGTAGATCGTGCCAAACCAACCTGATCTCCTTCTTTGAGAAAGTAACAGATTTTTTAGATAAAGGAAATGCGGTGGATCTAATATACCTCGATTTCAGCAAAGCGTTTGATACAGTACCGCATGAGGAATTATTGGTTAAATTGGAAAAGATGGGGATCGATATGAAAATCCAGAGGTGGATAAAGAACTGTCAGGTTGGAGGGAGGTTACCAGAGGAGTTCCTCAAGGTTCGGTTTTGGGTCCGATTTTATTTAATCTATTTATTACTGACCTCGGAACCGAATGTAGGAGTGTGCTGATAAAGTTTGCGGACGACACAAAGTTGGGAGGTATTGCCAATTCGGAGAAGGATCGGGATATCCTGCAGGGAGATTTGGATGACCTTGTAAACTGGAGTAATAGTAATAGGATGAAATCTAATAGTGAGAAGTGTAATGTTATGCATTTAGGGATGACTAACAAGAATTTTAGTTATAAGCTGGGGACGCATCGGTTGGAAGTAACGGAAGAGGAGAAGGACCTTGGAGTCCTGGTTGATCGCAGGATGACTATGAGTCGGCAATGTGACGTGGCCGTGAAAAAAGCTAATGCGGTCTTGGGATGCATTACGCAAGGTATTTCTAGTAGGGATAAGGAGGTGCTGGTTCCGTTATACAAGGCACTGGTGAGACCTCATTTGGAGAACTGTGTGCAGTTCTGGTCTTCCATGTTTAAAAAGGATGAATTCAAACTGGAACGGGTACAGAGAAGGGCCACTAGGATGATCCGAGGAATGGAAAACCTGTCGTATGAAAGGAGACTCGAGGAGCTCGGTTTGTTTACCTTAACCAAAAGAAGGCTGAGGGGGGATAGGATTGCTCTCTTTAAATATATCAGAGGGATAATACCAGAGAGGGAGAGGAATTATTTCAGCTCAGTACTAATGTGGACACGAGAACAAATGGATATAAACTGGCTGTCGGGAAGTTTAGGCTTGAAATTAGACGAAGGTTTCTAACCATCAGAAGGGTGAAGTTCTGGAACAGCCTTCCGAGGGAAACAGTGGGGGCGAAAGACTTCTCTGGCCTTAAGATTAAGCTTGATAAGTTTATGGAGGGGATGGTTTGATGGGATAACGTGATTTTAGTCAATAGGTCAATAACGTGCTATCGCTGGTAATTAGTAACATTGGTCAATGATGGGATATTAAAAGTTACTACAGAGAACTTTTTCCGGAGGGTCTGGCTGGAGAATCTTGCCCGCATGCTCGGGGTTCAGCTGATCGCCATATTTGGGGTCGGGAAGGAATTTTCCTCCAGCGTAGATTGGCAGAGGCCCTGGAGGTTTTTCGCCTTCCTCCGCAGCATGGGGCAGGGGTCACTTGCTGGAGGATTCTCTGTGACTTGAAGTCTTTAAATCATGATTTGGGGACTTCAACAGCTGAGTCAAGGGAGAGAATTATTCCAGGAGCGGGTGGGTCAGCTTTTGTGGCCTGCATCATGCGGGAGGTCAGACTAGATGATCATAATGGTCCCTTCTGACCTTAAAGTCTATGAGTCTATGAGTGTTTCTCCCGCCTAAGTGTTCTATTTTGATTGATTGTTATCTTCAGCTGTACTAATCCTCTGGCAGTATAGAGAGAAACTCAGTATGTTTTAAATGCCATTGTCTTTTGAACATATTGACAAGTTCCATGTAGCCGAAGTGAGGGAATGGCACAACTTGTAATTCATCCTGTCAATAAGTGGGTGGGTTAATCAAGTGGAAAATCTGTGCAATTGACTGATCTTGATTCCAATTAATTTCCCATTAACAGATTTACTAAATCATTAACAGAATGCCTAGTTACAGATGATGCCAATAATTCTTTGGCATGTATTCTCTTCTAGCAATAGTGGAGGAGGAGTGTATCTGCACAGTCTGACAGGAGTTGTCTGAGAAGCATGTGTCCCTCTGTTAGAGTAAGGTGGACATTTTATAGAGGATTTTTCTCATGTGTCCTTTATCAAGGAAATTGTATGCCAACAGACTCAGAGCCTTCATATTAAGACTTTTCTCATGGGTGTTTTATGTATCAGAATCATGAAGGTGATTGCTCAAACGTGTATTTAACAGGAAGCACACACCACAGGAACATATGTTGTAAATCATCACTCCAGTTTGAAGTTACTGCAGCCCTGAGTAAATCAGGAGATAACATGTTCTTTTTCTTTCTCCTTTCTTTGATGAAGGTTTTCCACCTCCCACACATCCCTGAGCATACAATCCAACCAACCAGCTCTGTCCATTTCCAAACATTCTGAACATGCTACAAGACAACTACTAAGGCCACATATAACTACTTCAGGGCAGTCAGTAATGGGCAGCACAGATTAGCTAGTGAGGACAAAAGATTTACAGGGACCTAAATTTTGGCAAGCATCTCACAGGACCAATGGCTGGTCCAAATTCTATATTTGGTCTCTAACAATAACCAATATCAGATGATTTCCCTAGAACAAGAAAAAAATCTTAATGCACCTAGCTACTTGCTCAAAGCTGTAGAGCACACCTCAGATTCTCTTCTGTGAAGGGGCTGCTTTGAGCTGTTCAAATGGTGCAAAGCAGCTCTTAAAACAGATTAGCCTGCTGTGATGGGATTCCTTCGTGTAAGGAGATCATCAAGTGGCATGGAGTGCCATACCAGCTCCTAAGCCATCCCCTCTCCTGGCTGTCAGTACAATGACTAAGGGTATCTGCACTAATGACTACTACACTACGAGAGTAGTTCAATTTTTACTTAAATAGAATTAGTGGAACCGATATTACAAAGTCGAACGTGTGTATCCACACTAAGAACAGTAATTCGACTTTGTGAGTCCACACTAATGGGGCAAGCGTCGACATTGGAAGCAGTGCACTGTGGGCAGCTATCCCACAGTTCCCGCAGTCCCCGCTGCCCATTGGAATTCTGAGTTGAGCCCCCAATGCCTGCTGGGGAAAAAAATGTGTCAAGGGTGGTTTTGGGTAACTGTTGTCATTCAACCGTCACTCCCGCCCTCCCTCCCTGAAAGCGCCGGCGGGCAATCAGTTCGTGCACTTTTCTGGTGAGTGACAGTGCGGACGCCACAGCACTGCGAGCATGGAGCCCGCTGCAACCATTGCTGCAGTTATGGCTGTTGGCAACACCTCGCACCTTATCATCCACCTTTTTCAGAGGCAGATGCTGAGAAATCAGGCGAGGAGGCTACGGCAGCGTGGTGAGGACATTAAGTCTGAGAGGGGCACAGGCCTCTCGCAAAGCACGGGACCCCGCGCCGTGGACATCATGGTGGCAATGGGTCATGTTGATGCTGTGGAACGGCGATTCTGGGCCCGGGAAACAAGCACGGACAGGTGGGACCGCATAGTGCTGCAGGTCTGGGATGAATCACAGTGGCTGCAAAACTTTCGCATGCATAAGGGAACTTTCCTGGAACTTTGTGAGTTTGTCCCCTGCCCTGAAGCACAAGGACACATGGATGCGAGCAGCCCTGACTGTCCAGAAGCGAGTGGCCATAGCCCTCTGGAAGCTTGCAATGCCAGACAGCTACCAGTCAGTCACGAATCACTTTGGCATGGGCAAATCTACCGTGGGGGTTGCTATGATGCAAGTAGCCAACGCAATCGTTGAGCTACTGCTCTCAAAGGTAGTGATGCTGGGAAACATGCAGGTCATCATAGATGGCTTCGCCGCGATGGGATTCCCAAACTGCGGTGGGGCTATAGATGTAACTCACATCCCTATCCTGGGACCGGAGTACCAGGCCAGCCAGTACATTAACAGAAAGGGCTACTTTTCAATGGTGCTGCAAGCACTGGTGGACCATAGGGGACGTTTTACCAACATCAACATCGGATGGCCGGGCAAGGTTCATGACACTTGTGTTTTCAGGAACTCTGGTCTGTTTAAATGGCTGCAGGAAGGTATTTACTTCCCGGACCACAAAATAACTGTTGGGGATGTGGAGATGTCTATAGTGATCCTCAGGGACCCAGCTACCCACTAATGCCCTGGCTCATGAAGCTCTATACAGGTGCCCTGGACAGTGAAAAAGAACTCAACTACCGGCTGAGCAAGTGCAGAATGGTGGTGGAGTGTGCTTTTGGACGTCTCAAGGGGAGATGGAGAAGCTTACTGACTTGCTGTGATCTCAGCGAAATCAATATCCCCATTGTTATTGCAGCTTGCTGTGTGCTCCACAATCTTTGTGAGAGCAAGGGGGAGACGTTTGTGGCGGGGAGGGAGGTTGAGGCACATCGCCTGGCTGCTGATTACGCCCAGCCAGACAGCCGGGCAATTAGAAGAGCCCAGTGGGACGCGCTGTGCATCCAGGAGGCTTTGAAAGCTAGGTTCCACAGTGAGCAGGGTAACCTGTGACTATTAAGTTTGTTTAAAGAGAAGCTGAACCTGCCCCCGTTTCTTTACCCACTTAATGTTGACTATCCTCTCCAGTTACATACCCCCTTACCCCGTTGCCCCCCTTCCAACACACCTTTAAAAATAAAATAAATGGAACTTTGTTCATTAACACCATTTTCTTTATTAAGGGTTTCGTGGTAAAGCGTTGAAACTGGGATGCAGACTGGTGGGGAGCGGGTGTAGTGATGGAAAGGACGCTTCTAAACTCGAGGAATGACAGGCTCCTGCTCCTAGAGCGGGCCGCAGTGGTGGACTGGTTGTTTCAACGGAGCCTGCCACCCCTCCTTTTCGGGACTCTGTGTATGGGGTCTATGTGACTTTGTGGCGGGGGAAGACGGTTACAGATCCCCTGCTGCGTGGCTCTGTCATCCAGGCTAAGGACCGCTGCATAAGATCTGTAACCGCCCTCCCACACCACAAACTCACATAGCCCCCTCTCCCCCAGAACATGAAAACCACCTGCCAGACTGACCAGGGTGCATAGTGACTGCAATGTGTGTGTGACCTGCTCTGAACCTGCCCCCGTGTCTGTACCCTGGTAAAGGTGACTGTCCTCTCCAATTACCAACCCCCTTTCCCCTCTTCAAACACACTCTCCTCTAAAAGAACCTGACGGAAACTGTTATTAACAGAAACATATTTTTTATTAACAACTACACAGTTAGGGGATGACACTGGGATGGGGGCTTGGATGAGGTGCTTTTGGAGTGAAGGAAAGGACTTATCAAAACTTTGGGAATGAGAGCCTTCCGGTACTTGAGCAGTCTGCAGGGGTGGAGTGACTGTTTTCACGGCCCCTGCTGCCCCTCCTTCTTGGGACTTTGGGTGAGGGGGGGGATGGGACTTTGTGGTGGGGGAGGGCGGTTAGAGATAGACTGCAGCGGGGCTCTGTCCTCCTGCCTCCGGTCCTGCAGAACATCTACAAGGCACCGGAGCATGTCCGTTTGCTCCCTCATTAGTCCAAGCAGTGTTTGAGTCGCCTGCTGGTCTTCCTGCCGCCACCTGTCCTCCCGTTCGCTGTGTGATCACTGGTATTGCGACATGTTCTCCCTCCACTGGGTCTGCAGTGCTGCCTCGGCTCGGGAGCAGCCCATAAGTTCGGAGAACATCTCGTCCCGTGTCCTTCTCTTTCGGCGCCTAATCTGCGCCAGCCTCTGGGAGTGGGATGCCGGGGTAAGTCGGGAGACACTCGCTGCTGTGGAATGGGAAAAAGGGAGTGAATTCCTCACAAAGATACATTTTTGTGAACAATGAACATAGTCTTTCTCTGTGAACAAGACCATGCACAGCACCTATCGCACGCGCACTCACGACAAGGTCGAATTTTTGGCCTTCCCATTCAGTGCCTGGGGTCTTGGAGTACAGATCACACAAGCAGGGCAGGACAGCGGAATTCGGGTAGCAGGCGGACCTGGTAAGCCATAGACTTTTGGCTGCTGAAAGCTTAATTTATAGCAGTGCTCTCCTTTCACGTTCAAAGCAATGCTCCTAGCGTTGGCCAGTTCCTGCTGCCGGCAATCCGGCCAGCATGAACTCTGCCCCTGTCCCACCCCCCTCGCAGCTGTCCCCGGGAAAGATCCCTGTATGCTGCCCCTGTCCCGCCTCCACCATGTGGCTGTAAACCGCCGTTTACAGTTATGTAAAGGAACAGGCAATCAGTCCCAATACTAACATTCCCCTATTTTAAAGCAGGTCACCATGAGTGATATCACTCTGATGAGGATTTTGGACACAGAGAAAGACCGCATGCTGCATGAATGCCAGCAAAAACCAGGGCCGTATGCGGCCATGCTGTGCGAGTCACTGATCCCAGAGTACTTGCTGCTAGCCTGGCATGGAAAAGTTTCCTACCATGGAGGACGCAATAAGGCCACTCTCCCCAGGAACCTAATGCAAAGGCTTTCAAATTACCTCGAGGAGACTTCTTGGAGATGTCCCAGGAGGATTTCTGCTCTATCCCCGGACATATTGACAGAATTTTCCAGTAGCTGCACTGGCAAGGACTAAAAAGTAGAGCGCCTAGGGCAAAGTAATCATGAAAAACCCATTGTAAATATTCCATTCCTGCTCTGATCAAAATAAATGTTTACATGTTTAAAATGCTTACCGACTGATGTTTCCCCTGATTCAGGGTCAGGGTTAACGCCTTGGGAGGGTTGGTAAGGGATCTCCATGAGGGTGATGAAGAGATCCTGGCTGTCGGGGATTTCAGCGTTGTATGCGCTGTCGACTGCCTCGTCCTCCTCATCTCCTTCCTCATCTTCCCCGTCCACGAACATCTCCGAGGAAGCGGCCGTCAACAATACCCCATCATCAGAGTCCACGGTCACTGGCAGGGTAGTGGTGGGGGCCGCACCTAGAATGGAATGCAGTGCCTCGTAGAAATGGCATGTCTGGGGCTGGGATCCAGAGCGTCTGTTTGCCGCTTTGGTCTTCTGGTAGCCTTGTCTCAGGTCCTTGATTTTCACGCAGCACTGCATTGCATCCCGGCTGTATCCTCTCTCTGTCATGGCTTTGGAGATCTTCTCATAGATCTTCGCATTCCGTTTTTTCGATCGCAGCTCCGAAAGCACGAACTCATCGCCCCACACAACGATCAGATCCAAGACTTCCCGATCAGTCCATGCTGGGGCCCTCTTTCTATTCTGCGATTGCATGGTCACCTCTTTCTATTCTGCGATTGCATGGTCACCACTCGTTGCCAGTGCTGCTGAGCTCGCCACGATGTCCAAACAGGAAATGAGATTCAAACTGGCCAGACAGGAAAAGGAATTCAAATTTTCCCGGGGCTTTTCCTGTGTGGCTGGTCAGAGCATCCGAGCTTGGACTGCTGTCCAGAGCGTCAACAGAGTGGTGCACTGTGGGATAGCTCCCGGAGCTATTAGTGTTGAATTCCATCCACACCTACCCTAATTCGACATGGCCATGTCGAATTTAGCACTATTCCCCTCGTTGGGGAGGAGTACAGAAATCGATTTAAAGAGACCTCTATGTCGAACTAAATGTGTGGACGGGTGCAGGGTTAATTTGATTTAACGCTGCTAAATTCAACATAACCTCCTAGTGTAGCCCAGGCCATAGAAAGGAAGGGAAATCACCTTACCTTCAAACAAGTTCTTTGTTAATACAGTAAGTATCATGTACAGAAAGAGCATAACTTATCCAATGGTTCTATTGAAGCCATTGGGAGTTTTGCCATTGATTTCAGTGGGGCTAAGATTTCACTCCAGGTGTTTGATTTACAGTGAACAAAGACACTTACTAGAATTATCCGATTGTACTGAAGGGCCTAACTGAGAGCACTGTTGGGCTTCGACTGGTCCTAGAAAATTGAATAATGGCACTGGAAGTGAAAAATGAGTGGTCTCAGGATTATCCCAGCAGAGGAAGGATCTATCTGTATCTTTTATCATGGCTATTCATTGAAAATGTCTGTACCAAATACAACTGACCCTGACCTTGCTCACAACACTGATTTGCACTGGTTTTAAACTGTTTCTGATTCAGCGTACACCAGACTTGGTAACAATACTTACAAATAGAGCTTTGCATGCAGCAAAACTCTGTGCTCCCTGCTTAAAACAGTCGTACCAGAAGATGTAGTTAAAGTAGGACCTCTGTACATATTGCATAATTATGGAATTTAAAACAGTATCTTAGTGCAGAAAAAACCTGTGACGCAAATATTCTCCTTGAGGGAGGGGGAAACAAAATTCTAATTCTATAATTAAGCCGTGCAGCAGGATGACAGACTTTGTAAACTGAGTCCTATTTCCCTTGGCAAGTCAATTTAATGTACGTTGGTTGGAATGATATGTGTTTAACAAGCAGCACAGAAAGCAATTCATTTCAAGTTAAGAAAATCGTATTTAAAGGCTTTCAACATGCGCAGTCAGCTAGAGACAAAAAACAAATATATCTTAACAAGCTTTTAAAATTCATTTGAAGTAATGAGGGCAAAATATTGGAATGCTCACACATGGAAGTCATTTCAGCAGTTATGGATTGTATAACATAGTGAAAAGATTTTTGTTACTAACAAGTAGTAAAGATTGTTGGCTATTTATTTAATTTGCAGTTTTATATTATAGCGTTTTTAAAATTGCCCTTTGGCAAGAATAAGGAGGTAGATCTGTTGTGACTTAGATCCCAGAAGACACAACTCATGTTAATATTAAGGTTGGAATGATCATGGATGCGTACCATTCTCTGAGTTATTGGTATGCCACCCACTAATGTGGGTCATGTCGTGTTTCCATAATGAATTATACTTACTGATTCCATTAAACAAATGGTCATTCAGATATCGGTAGTTAATGTAATTTTCCTTCATGAACAGTCCTTCTGTAGACATCCAGTAAAGGCCTGATCCAATGCCAGTTGAAGTCATTGGAAAGACTCCAATCAATGAGCTTGGGATTGGACCCTTAGGAGGAAGATTTCTTTTGTCCAGATGGCTAGTAAGTAAATATAGCATTTATCGAAGCTCCTTGGCACAGAGACCATGTCTTGCCATATATGTGTGCAGCTGCTAGTATGAGGAAGCCCTGAGGTTCTGGGAACTATAATCAAGTCAGTGTCTTGAAATGAATCTTAGTTCACATAATGCACCTAGATGGAGAGTATATTAATTCCACCCACAGAGCAGCATGCACTAATCAGAAACTGCACCCTTGCACACCCGAAGAGACCAGGAATTTGGGAGTGTAGCCAGGGCTGTCCTTAGGCATATGCAGCACATGCGGCTGCGAAGGGCACTTGAAAATTTGGAGCACCCCTGGGTCTTGGTGTCCACCTTCCCGCCTCTTCCTATCCCTGTTCTGACCCTTCCTGCAGGCTCCCACCACAGCTGGCTGCTGCAGCCTGATGAGTCTTCCTCCAGAGGTGATCTAGTATTAAAATAAAAGCCTTCCAGCCTGCTAGACCTATTAGCACAACATTCTACATAGCAACAATCTACATAGCACAACATTGAAACTTTTCAGAGTAGCAGCCGTGTTAGTCTGTATCTGCAAAAAGAAGAACAGGAGTACTTGTGGCACCTTAGAGACTAACAAATTTATTAGAGCATAAGCTTTCGTGGACTACAGCCCACTTCTTCGGATGCATAACATTGAAACTGTTAAAGAGCCATTCAAGTGGTAATGAAGCCATTTCACAGACATTTGCCCTCCCCCCCAAGTAAATACAGTCAAGTTTCTTAATTTGCTGACAAAAACAGTTGTGCATTACTCTAATATTTACTCAGAACATGTTAGTCTACTGGACCTTAGTTTAAAATTTGCTTTAAAAATATTTCATTAGTATGTTGCAGAAGATTATAAAATCATATCTCTAAAAAATCCTTGCATAGATTTTTAGATGCACAATCTGAGTATTCATCTTTAGCCTTAAATGCTTGGATCTTCAGACACATTGTTTTTTAAATAAATCCTTCAAAAGACCATCCTTATCTAAAATAAACATGTGAGCCCGGGCTGCCGTCGGGCATAGGGGCACCAGTTTAATAATACTGCCTGGGGCCCCATAAATCCTGAGGCCTTGGCTACACTGGCGCTGTACAGCACTGCAACTTGCTGTGCTCGGGGGTGTGAAAATGCCCCCCCCCCCGAGCGCAGCAAGTGCAGCACTGTAAAGCACCAGTGTAATCAGCGCCTGCAGTGCTGCACGCTCGCTTGCAGTGCTGCAAGCTATTCCCCTCGGAGAGGTGGAGTACTTACAGCGCTGCGAGAGAGCTCTCGCAGCGCTGGCGGCGCGACTACACTCGCGCTTCACAGCGCTGCCGCAGCAGCGCCGTGAATTCTCAAGTGTAGCCAAGGCCTAAGGATGGCCCTGGATCTGACTCTGGGAGAGGGTAGTGCTGTCTAGTGTGGTAAGAGAGGAAGATAACACATTCAGTCTGAAAGACTGTGTGGCTGAGTGGCTAAGATCTGTGTCTGCCATTAACTTATTTGTAAAGTGGCAGAGGGAAGGGAACTCTTGACTGCCTTTAGGATTGCGGGGTGAGGCCTTGGTCAGTGGTCAGGGCATAGAAATATAAGTGGCAGTTAGCTCGTGAGTTGCAGTCTCATCTCTTCTAATAGTTCTGAGCTCAGCATACCTTCTCCTTGGCTACAGAGTACTAGGATGGCAAATCTCTTCCCCACCCCCTCTCCCGAACTCAATGGTGCAGTGGAATAGGCAGTATGCCTCAGGTCTAGAACGTAATGTTCTGCAAAATCCAGAAACTGTGTGAAAGCAACCTATTATTTTCAAAGATTAAGATTTATTTTTTTTAAAGAGACTATTTAAAATAAGGGACTATTTATTCCTTCAGACTTAATACAACATCAAATGGAGCCAATCATATTTTTAATGGCATTGGCATCCAAGCCAGTTTGAGTCTCTGCTGCCATTTACTAGGCATCTCCATGTTGCACACGACCATGCTGTGCTGCAGATTAATAAAAACCCACAATTTCAGCTAGCAGCTCAGTTCCCTCCTCCCCTGGTGGTTTCGTGCAGCAGCCTGTGAATTAGTGGTGCTTTTGACTATTTCCATCCATTTTTGATTTGCCAAGTCAAACGTGGGGAATATGGCCCAGCAGCAGATCCTTCCTTGCTTGTGGAGATGGCTGACTGCCCTTGCCTAAACACGTAAATAAAGCTAGTTTCCAGAGATCCACAATCCAGATGTCTAAAGTGTAAGATTAAAAAACATTTCCCATGTTCTGAGACCTGCCATTTCATACCAAAAGTAAAACAATGTTGGCTGGTATCCATCTAGCCTACTTTTTTTGATACAGTTGTAAAGCTTCAGTTGCACTTCCAAAGTTGCCACTACTCCTGCAACACCCACTCCATAGTGTTAGTTGTGGCTGGAATCATTGGTTAGCTGGAACCACCGTTCTGGACACAGACCACGAGAGGGCCTTGTGGGAAAAGTAGCTAGCAGGGAACAAAGTTCATTGGGTTACTCACCCTCACCCTGGAGGCTGTGCATTCAGTGCATCCTGGAGTGCCATGCTTTCTGTATGCATCCGAAGAAGTGGGTTGTAGCCCACGAAAGCTTATGCTCTAATAAATTTTAGTCTCTAAGGTGCCACAAGTACTCCTATGCTTTCTGTAGTCTCTCACTAAAAGACAGGAACCAGCTGCAGAGACTGAATTCAGGCAAGCTAGATTACAGCAGCATTAGTACTCTGTTTAGTTTGTATGTCATTTCTCCTTGTTATTTGATTTGTTGCCTTATTCTCTTTTTAGGTCCTGATCCAGCAAATCGCTTAAGTGTGTGCTTAATTTTAAGCATGCGAGTAGTCACACTGAAGTTAATTATGGGAGTTTTTTCTATAGAGAGGGTGTGGTGTGTGTAAAACCATCACAGTTTTGCTCACTAAAAGCACTCTGAGCCCCCCACCCTCCTGTGGTTAAGCACATGCTTAAGTGCTTTGCTGAATCCAGGCTAAAATCCATTCCTCCTCAACGAAGTACTTAAGCATGTGTTTAAATTCCATTGGGTTCACATTTGAATTTGAATGGACTTTATCATATGCTTCAAGGATTGCCGGCAAGAGGGTGGTCATAAATGACATGTTTAAGGACTCATGGAGAGTCAGATCCTTAAATATAAACTGAAATAAAGAAAATAGATAATGCTTCTATACAAGTTTGCATGATGGGTTCTCTTACTTCCAATGTGTTGCACTTATGTCTAAATTCAAAACTCCTCATGCAAATTATTGCCAACTATTTAACTCTGCTTATCTAATTGCCACGCACATGTGCGAGATTAGTGATCTACTATATTAACATTATTGACCTCTGTTTGGCTCTTAGCACTATCTGTTTTTCCCCAGGTGATTGCAATTAGAGCATAATTAATTATCAAACAGCGATGTTCCTTTCATTCTGAACACCATAACAGTTACTCACTTAGATCTGCACAAAATCCTGAATGTATAATTCAGTGTGTTCTGTGCTTTTCCCACATAATCCATGGAAGCTTGTCTAGAAAACAGATACAAGTAGTCGATGCATAATGTATTTTTTAAGATTTATAAAAGTTTCATTCCCAGAATCCAGTGGGAGTAGGATAGTTTGAATTAACTTTTAAAATGTAGAGCTGCAAGATGAAAAATAGATAAGGGGATGAATACTGGCTCTGGCATTGTATCAAAATAAATGTACAAAATACTTGCTCCAACCCTCCAACATATGAATAACTTTACTCAAATTCATAGTCAGCCATTGAATCCAATTAAGCTACCCAGGAGCATACAGTGAGTCATGCAGATGAGTATTTGCAAGATCAGGCCCACTACATGAACTGTCGTTGTTAAATAGGGACCCATTCACCACAACCATAAGCAGGACAACTCCCTTGACTTCAATGGTATTCTCACTGTTTGCACAAGCAGAGAGTTAAGCTCCTTGTGCTCTAGTCTCTTCTGTATATACGCTTGCCAATTCCTTTTCTGTAAATAGCAGCGCATGGCTAATAACGGTAACTTCATGACATGCCAGACAGGGTTGTGACAGAGCCAAAAAAAAAAAAAAAGTCTGCATCCCAGCATGTTAAAAAAGTTCTTTTGTAATAAAATTGCAACTTCAGAAGAAGTGAGTCCTGCTTCTTTAAGGGTCAAATGTAAAGGCAAATTGGCTTCTTCAGCCAAAGAAAAATGAGAAGTGGTGGCTTGCTCCAGACAAGTCTCAAAAATATGTATTAAGTAGAGTGTGGTTCACCTCACCAGGGGAGGGAGCAAGCCCCCAGATTCCCCAGCATCTCCAGATGTCTGAGACTCCTGTGGCCAGTCACCAACCAGCCTTCTACCGTCCCACTCTCTCTTTCAGAGTGACTCATTTATGGCCCACATCTTGGCCAGCTCTGATACTCTGTAGTCTAGACAGATCCCAGACTGAGGACAGGAAGCTGCAGTCCTGTTCAGAAACAGTTAAACCCTTCCCTCCCAAATCCGGACACATCCCATCTCAGGTCATTACATTGGTAGAGATTAGTGCAGCACTTTGGATAAAATGGATGGTAGGGATGGGTATGACTAATTTCAAACCCCCTTGGAAATAAAGGGATTGAAAATCACTCAAAGCTCAAAGGTTACTGGGTTCATGCTTTTAGGCCTTGGCTACACTGACGCTTTACAGCACTGCAACTTTCTCGCTCAGGGGTGTGAAAAAACACCCCCCTGAGCGCAGCAAGTTACAGCGCTGTAAAGTGCCAGTGAAAACAGTGCCCCAGCGCTGGGAGCTAATCCCCTCGGGGAGGTGGAGTACCTGCAGTGCTGGGAGTGCCGCAACTACACTCGCACTCCAAAGCGCTGCCGCGGGAGCACTCCCGCGGCAGCGCTTTGGAGTTTTGAGTGTAGCCAAGCCCTTAGAGACTTTAAAAAGGAGCAGAGATGGGACATACAGATAAACCACAGATTTTCAAAGGCACAAAGAGGGGATAGGGGCCTAACACAGAGAATGAATAGAGAGAATGAACTAGGCTCCTAAATCACTTGGGTACTATTGACAATTTTATCTTGGAGGCCTTGCTTCACTAATCAAAATAAATGAGAATTGGGTACCTAATTACCCATTTGTGCATCTGAAAATATCCCCCGCAATATATATATATATATATCTTCATTTATAGAGAGGCATGTGGCCTAGTGATTAGAATACTAGACTGGAACTCAGGAGACCTGCGTTCTACTGGCTGTGCTACTGGGTGATCTTGATCAAGTCCCTTCCCCTTTTTGTGCCTCAGTTGTCCCGTCTGTAAAATGTGGATAATGTTACTGACCTCCTAAAGTGCTTTGAGATCTACTGATGAAAAGTGCTATACAAGACCTATATATTATTTTATTATTATGACAACTTGGAATTTACATACATGCAGGCATCCTCTACACTGTACATAACACAGACTTCCTGAAATTAAAATAATCGTTCCAAAAACTTGGTTTTAATTTACAGAAGGGAGAATGGGTTATGATCTTGAGTTACCCCCAAATTAAAGAGGTTTATAAAACCTCAAGCTCCAGAATACTTACACAGGACATTCTAACCCCAAAACCAGATGAGACTGAACACAAATGTTTTTTGAGGTTCAAAAATATTGGAATAATTTTTCTTCTATTTTCTTTCATTTCTGCTTGCTATGCCCTTTTTTTGGTTCTGACTGGGACTGGAAGCAACTATCACAGTAAAGGGTATTTTCATGGTATATCTTTTGATTAGAAAGTACCAGGACTCATCTGAGAGTCTTGTTGTTCTACAGAACCTAGCTTTAGATCTTTGCTGGGAAATAGAGGGATACTAAACTGTTAATTCTGATTGGCTGTTGAGCAGGTCTTTTCCAAGTTCTCTTTCTCAGTTCATGCTGTTTCTTTCACCCTGAGGTTAGAGTGGAAATTGTCTTTAATGCAATTGTTTAAGTTTTAATAACTTTTAAACAAAAATAAAGATAAAATGACTAAAACCCAAAGCACTTTAACATAACCCAATCAAAAGGTTATGTTGGAAATATAAAAACTTCATTCCAAAAAATTTCATGCCATCCAGTTAAAAGTACAATCTGTTCGGTTTGGTTAGGTTCTTATACGTCACCCATAATCATGGTATCCAAACCCCTAAGATTCCAGTGCTTTCATAGTAATTCTATTACATGATTATACATTGTCAAAGTTCAGATTTAGAAGATACACATCTTATCTAGCAGGACCTATGGCAAACCAGCAGAGAAGATCCCTTCCTACTGGAAACCTGCTTCTTGATGGGGGTCCCAGAAAGAAAACCCAGACCAAACCATTCCAATGGAGCCATGTTAGTGAGGGTCCGAAGAGGGCAAAGGAGGTCTGTGGATTGCAGAATTGCTGGCTGTTCTTCAGAGGGAAGAACTCTGTCTGCAATATATGGGGCCATCTTTGGGAAAACTTCAGAGAGAGAAATCCTTATGGAATTTTCCATCCAGGTAAATTGTAAGTTATGGATAATGTTAGTCAGGGATGTGAAGTTGAAAAAGCTATTTCAGTTTGATATGTACAAAAAGTTTCCATATCAGGGCCAGCTGTTTCTTTAGCACATTTAGAGAGATCCTGTATAACTGATCAAGCAATATTTGTGGTGCTGCTTTTTCTCATTCTCATGAAATGGCTGTCTCTGCCCTACATGTGTTAGGCATTCTTTAGTGCCTCATGAATTTATATCCTTGCGACATGTATGAAATTAAGGAATCCACATACAAAAAGAAAATGTCTCTTTTAGCTGTAATAAATGTGTTCCAGGATACAGAAAGTGATTCTTTCCAAATCTGTAACCTGCATGTGCTTCTTCCATGATTCTACCTGCAATTTCCTCTTTGTCAGAGACTGAATCGGGTTGAATAACTATCCAGTGTGTCTTCAAATTTCTCATTCTCATTATCAAAACTTTCAATGCCCAAAGGTAAATATCCTTCAGGTAAATCAAGAAGATCCATTTACTGGCTCAGCTGTCATGGAAAAGTAATTCATGAAGAATCCTTCAAATATTAGAGTTTCATCTGATTCAGTTGATTCATCTGGAAACTGATCAGTGGCTTAATCAGGATTATTTAGGGCTGGATCCAAAGCCCACTGAAGTTAGTGGGAATGTTTCCACTGCTTGCAGGGAAGTTGGATTAGAAACTTAGAACAGATGATGGTCTCTACCATCATCTTCTTTCACTTTCCACCACACTACTCAGAATTTTTGTTGCTTTTTTGCAAGTCTGTTCAAAGTCACGTGTTTTTTGTTTTGTTTTTTATTGGCTGAGGTTAGGCCATTTCCTTTGATCATTGGCTATGCCTAAATAGGCAATATAGCCCATACTAGGTAACAACAATAAATAACTTTGAGCTGCTGCACCTCTCCAATGGGTTAGGTAGCTGGCAGAAGTATTAACAGAACAATTAATTATCAACCATAATTATTTAGTATAACGTATAATTACAAACCGTAATTCAGAATTTGAACTCAGCAGTATAATGAAGTTATGCTGAACAGTTCTGCCATGTGTGAAATTTTTCAAAGTTTTCCAAAAGGCAATAGGGGCTATTTAAACAAGATGGGGACATATTCTACTCTGTTACACCAATGTAAATCTGGAGCCACTCCACAAGGATTTGGTCCACTAACTAAATGGGGAATATGGGGCAAAATTCTGTTTTTCTTCCTTAAACTATTTTTTGTATTGCAAGCAAGAGTCTCATAACAAAATCCTGCATTTGCATGGGACCTCTTTATTTCTAGACCCATGCATTGTCCCGTAGGCCAGGAATGCTCTCCTCTTGTATGAAGAGGAAACAAGATCCAGGATTATAAACTGCCCTGGACCCAAAATTCCTATTGATATCACCCAGTGTTTCACTATGGCTCAAAAAAATTTAAGGTCAAAGGGAATGAAGGTATTGGTGGGAACAAAGGAAAAGTTCAAACAGTCAATGGGCTGTGCAGGGTGTGAGCCAAGGTAGAATTTGGCTCTGTGGTGAAATCATAATTTACAGCCCCATTAGGCAAGGTTAACTTGTATGTCTGGAAGGGAAAGTACAAAGGACTCATTTCTTCTATTCTTATGTATAGATGGGGTGAACTGGTTTCTATAGTATAAGAATTGCTCCATCTTTCACCCAAAATTCAACCCATTCAAACATTTTACTTTGGGGGGAGCGGGCATGGGAGAAAGGGGAACAGGTCTGAAAAATGTAGTTATCCTTCCCTCCCACTTTTGTACATAATTGCACTTCCTGGCTTCAGCCTGCACTGGAAGCTGGCACAAGCTACCAGAGATATGTTGTCCTATTTCTGACTGCGTGGAACAGGGAAATCCCATGAGAAAGTCTGCTGCTATACGATTTTCAGTTCAGTTTCTAGACTAAAAAGGTTGGGATAAGCTTTGGATAAGCATAAAATGTTTGGTCACTTAACTAAACTGACCCCAGCCTCTGAATCTCTCTAATCTCTCAATCACTCAGCTACCAATACTAATCCCTCTTCCACTAATCTCTCCACCGTTCTGTGTTTTCCTCTGTCTCCTCTCATTCCTAAAACTCTTTGTAATGGTCCCACTGAAGTTCCTTTTATGCATGCAGGAAACCTGATGGCAAAAATTCGGTGGACTGGATTTTAAGCAAGTAAACTGATTTAAGTCCACTGTCTAGTGGTTAGACTAATGGTAGTCGGATCCTCAGTTGGTATAAATTGGTGTAGCTACATTGACTTCAGTTCAGTGATGTCTGTCTGTTTACACTAGCTGAGAATCTTGTCCATAAAATTTGTTGCAATTATACAAATAAGTTTTTGCTGCTATTCTAAATTACAGTAAACATTTTTAGAATAAATATTGTTTGGGAGTTGGTCAGTCTTCAACTCCCACGTGTAATTCCCATTAAAATGATCATTGAGAGAACTAGATGAATAATAATTAAAATTCTTTAAATAAGGCCACTAATTTGCTTTGAAGGAGATCTTGCCTTCTTATTTATTTTCTGCTTACATTCGTATGAGCAAATCCAAGTTCATAATCCAGTGTCATGATGCAAATAGATATGCAGATTTGTATGTACACTGCAAGTGTTCACACAGCCATCTTGAAAGATCTTATGGGTTTCAGGGTTTTGGGTAACCAACTGCAGAGCACAAATAGCAAATGACAAAACAAATACTTCGAGCAAGAGTGGCAGTGAATGGCTTGCAAGCAACCCATAAAGCAAAATAAAGTCACATAATTGATTAGTTCAATTTAAAATAATAAATTCATAAAAATTGTAGCCTGCTCCTAGAAAACTCATACATGGAGAAAGTGACTATATTTTTTGATTGAAGTGTTCAAAAATGTTAAGGTCTGTCTATAAAGAGGACGGTGATCAATTGTTCTACATGTCCACTAAAAGTAGGACAAGAAATAATGGGCTTAATCTGCAGCACGGCAGATTTAGGTTAGATACTAGGAAAAACTTTCTAACTATAAGAGTAGTTAAGTTCTGGAATAGGCTTTCAAGGGAGATAGTGGAATACCCATCATTGGAAGTTCCCAAAACAGGCTGAACAAACATCTGTCTGGGATGGTCTAAACAGCCCTTAATTTATTTGAAGGCTGTTATCAGGTCCCGCCTCCATCTCCTTTTCTCAACACTAAACATGCCTCTTTGTTTGTTTGTTTTTGTTTTTAACCTTTCCTCATAAGTCAGATTTTTTAAAAACCTTTTCTCATATTTGCTGCTCTTCTCTGGATTCTCTCCAATTTGTACACATCTTTCCTAGAGTGTGGAGCCCAGAATTACACACAGTACACCACTGCTGAGTACAGCGGGACAGTTACCTCCTGTGTCATACATACAACACTCCTGCTGATGCACCCCAGAATATTAGTCTTTTTTGCAGCTGTGTCACACTGTTGACTCATTCAGTTTGTAATCCGCTGTAACTCCCAGATCTTTTCAGCATTACTACCAGCTAGTTAGTTATTCCCCATTTTGTGTTGTGTATTTGTCCTTTTCCTTCCTACGTGACATACTTCGAATTCTAATCCTGTCCTCCAAAGTGTTTGCAACTCTTCCCAGCTTGGCGTCATCTGCAAATGTTACAAGTATACGTTCCACTCCATTATCCAAGGTATTAATGAAAATATTAACTAGTACTGGACCCAGGATTGACTTGGGTGACCAGTTGTCCTGATTTTATAAAGACAGTCCCGATTTTTGGGCCTTTTTCTTATATAGGCTCCTATTACTCCCCACCCCGTGCCCTGATTTTTCACATTTGCTGTCTGGTCACCCTAGGATTGACCCCTGTGGGACCTTCACTAGATATATCTTCCAGTGAGCCATTAACAGTGAACCATTGATAACTACTCTTTGAGTACAGTCTTTCAGCCAGTTGTGCACCCACCTTATAAGTAATTTCATCTAGACCACATTTTCTGTTTGCTTATGGGAACGTCATGTGTGTCAAAAGCCTTACTAAACTCAAGATATCAAGTCTACTGCTTCTCTTCTATCCATTAGGCCAGTAACGCTGTCAAAGAAGGAAATTAGGTTGCTTTAAAATGATTTGTTCTTGACAAATCTATGCTGGCTATTCCTTATAACTCTACTGTCCTCAAGGTGCTTACAAATTGATAGTTTAATGATTTGTTCCAATATCTTTCCAAGTATCAAAGTTAGGTTGACTGGTCTATAATTTCTCAGATCCTCTTTGTTCCCCTTTTTAAAAATGGGTGCTATGTTTTCCCTTCTCCAGTCTTCTGGGACCTCGTTCATCCTCCAGGAGTATTTGAAGTAACTTTTAATGATGCCAAGATTTTC
Organism: Trachemys scripta elegans; assembly: GCF_013100865.1. Lineage (NCBI taxonomy): Eukaryota > Metazoa > Chordata > Testudines > Emydidae > Trachemys > Trachemys scripta. The sequence goes on along the minus strand of NC_048307.1, from coordinate 18,578,290 downwards.
AGCTAGTTCCTCAAGTACCCTAGGATAAATTTCATCAGGCCCTGCCAACTTGAATACATCTAATTTCCCTAACTGTTCTTAAACTTTTTCTCTCCTATTTTGGCTTGCATTCCTGACTGCTGCTGTTAATATTAATTGTGTTGAGTATCTGGTCACCATTAACCTTTTTGTGAAAACTGAAGCAAAATAGTCATTAAACTTCTCGGCCTTCTTGATGTTATCATTTATTAGTTCTTCTTCTCCACTAAGTAGAGGACCCACACTTTCCTTTGTCTTTCTCTTGCTCCTCATCTATTTAAAGAACCTCTTCTTATTGCCTTTTATGTCTCTTGGTAGGTGTAATTCATTTTGTGTCTTAGCCTTTCTGATTTTGTCCCTACATGCTTGTGCTATTCTTTTGTATTCATTCTTAACAATTTGTCCATGTTCCTGCTTTTTGTAGGATTCCTTTTTGATTTTTCAGGTAATTAAACAGCTCCTAATGGAGTCATATTGGCCTCTTACTGTTCTTCTTAACTTTCCTTCACATCAGAATAGTTTGCAGCGTTCCTTTAATACTGTCTCTTTGAGAAACTGCCAGCTCTCCTGAATTCCATTTTCCCTTAGATCAGTGGTTCTCAAACTTTTGTATTGGTGACCCCTTTCACACAGCAAGCCTCTGAGTGTGACCCCCTCCTTATAAATTAAAAACACTTTTTAATATTTAACACTATTATAAATGCTGGAGGCGAAGCAGGCTTTGTGGGTGGAGGCTGACAGCTTGCGATCCCCACGTAATAACCTCACGACCGTCTGACCCATAGTTTGAGAACCCCTGCCTTAGATTTTCTTCCCATGGGACTTTTCCTACTAGTTCTGAGTTTGTCAGCTTTTTTGAAGTCCATTGTCCCTATTCTGTTTTGAAGTCCATTGTCCTTATTCTGCTGCCCTCACTCCTTCCTTTCCCTCCTTTTCCTTCCAACTTCAGATTCGCAACCAATTCCTCCCTCTTGGTCAGAATCAAGTCTAAAATTTGATATCTTTATTCTTTTTAAAATGAAGACACACATTTCTGATTCAACAAGACTCAATGGATAAATGCCACTTTACTGACTATTAGTCCTCTAATTCCCAGTCTGTCTATGTGGCAGTCTCTCCATTATGACACTCAAAAGCCTGGAGGATATTCTTCTGTTGGAAGAAATGTCCCACAGGATCATAGATACTCAACATCCATAGCATATCTAAACTGCCTTAGTACCAGTACTCAAGTGTCCTGCATGTTAGCCAGTCAGATATGCTGTCAAGCCTGATCCATGGCATTCTTTCAAGGACTTTTTCTGATAACTGCACAGCAGCAAGATTCTATAACTTGTTGGGTGATAAGAGTTTAGTGTCCTACATTTACTGGAGCAAGTATGGTATGTTCTCGTGGAGCCTGCTGCAAACATAATTTTATTTGCCTGAGGCAGATTCCCAAGAAGCGAATCTCAGTTATTAGTCATCTATCTATTCTCCACTTTCCTTAAGAAGTAATCAAGGCATTACCCTTGCCTGAGATTTGCTCCCCAGTACAGTAATGACAGCAGTAGCCTCTTATTACCTGGAAGAAATCTGTTCTCAGCAAAAAGATGATCCTTTTTCAATGCAGTCAGGATCACATGCACTAAGAACAGCCTCCATTAAGTAACTTCTTGTCTGAAATAACATCCTTAAATATCACTAAACTTTCTAATAGTTTTTTGTTTGTTTTTTAAAGAGCATCTCTATTAGCTGACCTGTTCTCAAATAGTTTCTCAATTAGTTGCTAGAAATCTCATTGTAGCTAAAACTTCCTTCTTGGCAATAATTTTGGCTCTCTGGGGGTGACTATCTGTACACCAGTGAGTATTCCATTTCAATATTTGTTTCTGAAAACACCCGTGAAAGGGCTCTCAACTTACTTCTCACCTTACTGAGATCATAACCTGATTGACTGATGGCTCACAACAACTGAATGTTGAAAGGACTGAAGTGCTTGTATTAGTCACAAATTATGACTAAATTGCTTTCTCTCTCTCTCTCACACACGCACACGCACACGCAACCTTCAGTCTCCTCTGAGCTGCATTTAGTTCCACCAATGGAAGTAAAAGTTAAGTTTCAGTGTTCTCCTTAATTCTCAATTGAAAAGTCTGAAGGATGCTAAAATTAACATTAAGATTTCCTATAATAATCTTTAAAATGTCAGGGCCAGAATCATGGCTTAGTCAGAACATGGACATGTAGGTCCTTGTTTCATTTCCGCCAGACAGCATTACGGTCACACATTGCTGCCTGCTTCCCTCCCTTCCCCCCCCCCCCTCCCCAACCAAGTTATCTTATTAAATTGCCCCCAGCTTCTGCAGCCAGGATTATAATGAGGAAATGTCGTTTTATCACAATCTGCTAGCCTCAATAGATTGATTCTCAGTTCAACCACACATTGATTTTGTAATGCTCTCTATAGTAGGGAGCTCTGCGTGGCCTTTCACTTAGTGTTCTCACTGTCTTATATCCTTGACAGATATTAGCCTTCAGTTGGAACTCTGGCCATATCTTTGCTATGAACTTCATATCTACAACTTGCAAGCCTGAAAAATGCTGACCTGAAAGATGACAGATTCACAAGTTTATTAGCAGCTGGAAAAGGTGGTTTAAAATGGAAAAAGTTAGGAACCTTATCAATTGCTGGATCAAAGGGTGCAATAGTGCCTCTACGCCACTTCTACTCAGGTGCTACTCCTCTGTACCATCCTGCATCATCAGACCATTTCTCGCATTAACAGTCATGACTTGGATTTCAATGACTTTTGTCTCCTAACCTGACACCAACCTTGCAAAACAGAATGGGAGCTTTCAATTTACTTTTATTAATACACATGAAAGTGCTAATTTAATTTAGTCTTCGTTAAAATGCTGGTCTGACAGGCAGGACCTCTAAAGGAGGCCCCACCCAAGGACACAATGGTAAAGGGCCAAGAAGAAACAAATAGAATATGGGAAACAAATCAAAATGGGTAGGGCCAGGGTGGGGACAGAGGGAATGATGCCTCAAAACAAGAACTCTGGATAACATTCACTAGTCCAAGAAGATGTCAAGGGAATCAATGAACACTGCCCAATGGAACTCTGCCTAGATGCATACACTAAGAAGCCCAGAAGACTAAGGGCATTTCTTTGCCCACAGATCCAGGGTAAAGTACTTAGGGAACTAATATACTTTAGATCAAATGTAAAATGTTTTAAAGAGATGGTTAAAACTATTAATGTATAACACATAATTATTAATAGAGCATTTGAGAATATAGAATCTAAACATTGTGGAAGTTCTTGGTTATTAATTACAAAGTTGAAATCTATGCATATGTATACTTGAAACCACAATTTAAACTAAATTCTCCTCTGTGTATGTTATACATAAATGTTATTCCTGTATTATTACTATTATTTATTAGTACACATACTAATACTTATTTGTGGGTTTACTTAAAAGTTAATTCCAGTATTTAGAAATACTATAAATTTCATGTTATTCCCTGTCCTTAAAATAGGGAATATGAATAGATAATATGGTAATGTGTCTAGGAATGGAATTAACTTTTTAAATGTGTTCAGTGTATGAAGGTAATACAAGACTGTCTTTATTTAAGGTGTCACTATTTCGCATTCCTCTGAGTCTTCTGCAATTCCTATGTGTAGTGTGTTCTTTCTGAGCTTACACAAGTGCTTAGGATACATTTTCCTACCCAGGAAGGATATATTACTGTACTTTATCCGTGTGTGCTGACTCTCAAGGGTAGTTTGCCCTTTTTAATATGCAGTTCACCTGCTGTCTGAAAAGGTGTCATGGTTTGGATAATAATTTTTCAAACAAATTTAATACACTAATTTCCTTGGGATGAAGATCAAGTAGTGTTCCATCCAGGATGCACCTAGAGGGCAACTTGTTTGAGTTACGGTTACTGAAACAGAAACGACAGAATGTCAATTTGCTTCCTAACTACATGTCATATCTGAGAATCAAATAAGCAATTACATGAGGCTAAATTGAATTTATTTCAATATCAGATTTGTAGTCTACTTGTTGTTGTTCTGTTTGATTGAGATAAAATAGCCCTTCACCTATGCAGCAAACATGCTCAAATACTATATTTCTTGCTTAGCTTCTTTAGTTTGCAGTTTCTCAGCCTTAAGTTTGAAAATTTTAGGCATTGATACATGACCTCTAACCAACCTTTCTACAACTAGAAGCCCTCACTCTATTAACATGATAAATAGCTATGAAGCACTTCTTCTGTACTGCTAAATGATGTGCAAATTGGCACTAATGTTTTTCAAACATAATAATTTGCATTCACCAAAACTCCAAAGTTGAATGTGCAAATGGACCATCAGGAAGTGAGACATCTAAGCACTCAATTACCATGTGCAACTGCTGTTTGCACCTGCAAATCTAGGCTTTGTTGTGTCCCCGAAAATAAGTGCAAATTTGACTTTTGGTATAAAAGTGATCTTGTAAATTTCCTCATAAAATCATCCAAACACTTGGAACTATAACTAGATACTACCAAATCCTTCACAAATTCACACTTGTGGGAGTCGGACTGTAGCTGCTTGGTTTTTTGTATATGGTACTTATTAATATCCTTTACTGTATTTTGATTTGTACATGACTTACACAAATGTTTCTGCTTCAGTAACACTCTGTAAAGGAGATAGATGGCTCAGGGGACTAGTAAAGGGATAGAAAGGCTTTCAACTCTAGGCTTCTGGTCCAAATGTGATCAAGGTTAATCATAATAATAGAAAGCAACAGAGGGTCCTGGGGCACCTTTAAGACTAACAGAAGTATTGGGAACATAAGCTTTCGTGGGTAAGAACCTCACTTCTTCAGATGCAAGTAATGGAAATCTCCAGAGGCAGGTATAAATTAGTATGGAGATAATGAGGTTAGTTCAATCAGGGAGGGTGAGGTGCTCTGCTAGCAGTTGAGGTGTGAACACCAAGGGAGGAGAAACTGCTTCTGTAGTTGGATAGCCATTCACAGTCTTTATTTAATCCTGATCTGATGGTGTCAAATTTGCAAATGAACTGGAGCTCAGCTGTTTCTCTTTGGAGTCTGGTCCTGAAGTTTTTTTGCTGTAAGATGGCTACCTTTACATCTGCTATTGTGTGGCCAGGGAGGTTGAAGAGTTCTCCTACAGGTTTTTGTATATTGCCATTCCTGATATCTGACTTGTGTCCATTTATCCTCTTGCGTAGTGACTGTCCAGTTTGGCCAATGTACATAGCAGAGGGGCATTGCTGGCATATGATGGCATATATAACACCATCAGATCAGGATTAAACAAAGACTGTGAATGGCTATCCAACTACAGAAGCAGTTTCTCCTCCCTTGGTGTTCACACCTCAACTGCTAGCAGAGCACCTCACCCTCCCTGATTGAACTAACCTCGTTATCTCCATACTAATTTATACCTGCCTCTGGAGATTTCCATTACTTGCATCTGAAGAAGTGAGGTTCTTACCCACGAAAGCTTATGCTCCCAATACTTCTGTTAGTCTTAAAGGTGCCACAGGACCCTCTGTTGCTTTTTACAGATTCAGACTAACACGGCTACCCCTCTGATACATAATAATAGAGCTGTTACTAGAGATGGACCAAATCTGCATTCCCCCACTTCCATCTTTTGCTGGGATGGGATTCAGGAAGCTGAGCGAGTTCCCAAGGTTTAGAGAAGCAAAGATTGTTTTGCCTTTGTCTTTAGGTCTTTGTCACTAAATCACAGCATAAGAAAACCATTCCTATTACAAATTATTCCTGTATAAAAATCCCAAAATCTTTCTCTAAGATTATAATAGCCCTCAAGGTCAAACAGAATTCTGGTGAAATACGTAAAGCTCTTCACTAAATCCCTACCATGATTCATTCATTCCATTCCGTGCAAATAAAATTCCTGTCTTTAGAACAAACATGAAAATGAAACCCCAACCATGACAGCTGAGGTTTTACTAGCCTCAAAATTACAATCCAAAACATGGCATTTGAAGTTTTGACAACACTGAAACTAAAATTTGGCTGCCAGAGGCCAGATTTAACTGTTAGCTTCTGATGGTTCTGTTCACCATGTATTGTGAAGAGGATTAGTGGTCTCCATCCAAAAGTAGTCAGTGTGAACAACATGTATTCAGTGGCCATGTCCATTTGCAAAATAAGAACTGCCATCTGAACTGACAACCTTGGATGATTACAGACTGAATTGGCATGATGAAAAAACTACCCCTAAAAGTGGTCCCTGTAGAGTGTAGACCAAGTTTCAGGTTAAATAACAGTGCAATTCCTTCGAGTGCCATTGCTATGTTGTACCTACTCTAAAGATAAATACTGCACTTCTTCAGCCTGCATTGTCAATCTGGCACCTTTCAGAACACTAAATTCCCATAACCTGTTTGTATTAAACAATGATTTTATTTAATAGCTGTCTCTATTATCACAACTATTCCTTTATAATTCCTTTCAGCACAATTGTGCTAGTTATTAACACATACGTTCTTTGAATATTTTCTTTGGGCTTGTCTGCACAAAAATTTTGTTCATGACAAACCGGAGAGTGAATCGACCCAACACTTCCCTACGGTGGTGTAACTGTCCATGTGTCACACATTAACAGTTTTTTAGAGCACTTTGAGCCAGTCCCATTTCAAAGGGGACTAGATTGAAGCACTTTAATGAACTATTAACATGGGTGCAAGCAGACAGTTAGATCACAGCAGACTAGTGCAGGATAGATTTGCACCCTTGCTTGCCACAAACTACATTTTTGTGTGGACAAACCCTTAGTCATAGAAGTTGGAGATAGAAAAGATCTTAGTTTATCTAGTCCATCTTCTGGATCAGGTAGGTGAGTTCCCCACAGTATGTTTACTGGTCAATGTTTTGACCAATCTATGCAGTTTATATCTATACTTGCTCTTCTCTTCTTGAGTTACAAGGTAACATTGCATTATCATTGTGTGATAGGGATGTCTACCCCACACAAGACTGGAAGGGGATAAGATGGGCCAGGCAGGTCAATTAACTCCACAGGCTGCACCTGGAGGAGGAGCAAGGGATTGATTGGGAACAGACTCAGCTGAGCAGGAACAGACAGGACTTGCATAAAACAGACAACAAAAGGGGGCTGCCCGGAAGTAGACTGCAGTCACTCCCTGGGAGGAGGGAGATGTATAAAGGGCTAGAGGTTAGTCCACAGCAAATATATAAATCACAGCAAAATGACTGACCAAGTATTATTATTTTATCAACTACAATTGGTTAATAACATAGTAAAAAGCATCCTGACTGGTTAACTAAATCACTCACTGTTTTAATACCATGTGCTGCAAAGAGCCTCAGGAAACCGCTAGGTTGGGGGGAGGAGAAAGGTTAGTTGACTCTCAGAGACTGCTCTTCCTTGCACTAAGAACAGGAGTACTTGTGGCACCTTAGAAACTAACAAATTTATTAGAGCATAAGCTTTCGTGGGCTACTGCCCACTTCTTCGGATGCATATGGAGTGGAACATATATTGAGGAGATATATATACACACATACAGAGAGCATGAACAGGTGGGAGTTGTCTTACCAACTCTGAGAGGACAATTAAGTAAGAGAAAAAAAATTTTTGAAGTGATAATCAAGCTAGCCCAGTACAGACAGTTTTATAAGAAGTGTGAGAATACTGGGCTAGCTTGATTATCACTTCAAAAAAAATTTTTCTCTTATTTAATTGTCCTCTCAGAGTTGGTAAGACAACTCCCACCTGTTCATGCTCTCTGTATGTGTGTATATATATCTCCTCAATATATGTTCCACTCTATATGCATCCGAAGAAGTGGGCAGTAGCCCACGAAAGCTTATGCTCTAATAAATTTGTTAGTCTCTAAGGTGCCACAAGTACTCCTGTTCTTTTTGCGGATACAGACTAACACGGCTGCTACTCTGAAACCTTCCTTGCACTGTGACCTGCAATGTGGTAGTTCAGGCACTTGAGTAAAGGAGCACGTTATTATGGTGAGTAGGCATGTTGAACAAGTGACAATCTTGCCATAAAGGTTTTTTCAATATATTTTTTTCACTGTGACTTTTCCTAGCTGGTATCCTAGCTGGCTTTGGAAATTGGTGCCGTTTTTCTTTTGTCTCTAATGCTGTCATATCACTCCAACCTGGATGTGGGAAATGGCTCCTATCTCTGGTTTCTATGCGTCTGACGCCATAGCTGTCCACGGAACTCCTGCTGCATGTGGCGCAGCTACAGAATTGAGCCTGTGATTCTACAACCCAGTCCCTGTTTCCTTAGTGCTTTGGTTGTCCAGTCCTTCCAACCTTTCTTTTCTTATTTCTTGCCTTTTTTTAATCTTCAGTATTGCATCCAAATTCAATAGGTTAGAAAATTAATCTGAAAAATAGAAAAGTGATCTTTGAACTGCTCAAACCTATTTTGTCAACTGAAGATATTTTAAATGCATATTTGTTATATTATGCAGTTCTGTGTGCTAATTATTTCTGACTTTTTCATGATTTCATGTGTCTGTTTGCCTTTTCATTATTGTTAGAAGTGTCATCAGTGGAGTCATCTGACGGTAAATCATAATTCTGAACTGTATTTTCAGTGATGCAAACAGCCGTTTGTTTCATGGGTGAAGAAGACCAGACTCAGGCTCTCACATTAGACCAAATCTTACAATAGATGGACCGAATGTGGCAGCCTTGACAGCCATATGAGTAGCCACTAGGGTGACCAGATGTCCCAATTTTATAGAGACGGTCCCAATATTTGGGTGGATTTTTTTTATATGGGCTCCTATTACCCCCCACTCCCTGTCCCAATTTTTCACACTTGCTATCTGGTCACCCTAGTAACCACCATCCATCCCTAAAATCAACAGCAACCAGGAAAAGGAGGCGTCCCATGAGAATAGGATGAAATAGGATATGGCTCTTAATAGCTCTACACTCGCAGTAATTACCTTTTTGAATTCTTCAGCTCAGTCATTTGGAGGCCTGGCCTGGAGCTATTCTTCCACTGTCTACACTTCCTCCTCTAGGGTAGTAATAACTTCCACTGGTGGCATGTCCCTAATGACTTGTCTATGCAGGAAAGATTTTCAGGTTGTGCAGTGTGGATGCTCTTTATTCCAGAAAAAAGTGGCTTTTTTTTTCAGTTTAGCTTAACCCCCTTCCCAGTGACCTAACCTAAACCACAAAAAGGCCACAATCTACTTGAATCAGACTGTCCACAAACAGGGTTACCCTGGTATAGCTATAGCAGTTTAGGGAGGGTATGTCTACACCGCCCATGTTACAGCGTGGCCACAGCAGTGCTGTGATGTGGGCAGTGTAGACACTCTTTATCGCCAGGGGAGAGCTCTCCCAACGATTTAAAAAAAAAAAAAAAAAAAACACCTCCCCTAACAAGCAGTGGTGCACTCCCGGTGATAAAGCACTGTCTATATGGGTGCTTTTCAGCACTAAAACTTTTGTTGCTCGGGGGGGGGTGTTTTTTCACACCCCTGAATGACTAAAGTTTTAGCACTGAAAGTGGCAATGTAGACACCGCCTTAGATTCACAGTGTAGCTTATACTTGTATAACTTTCCAGGGCAGAGAAACACTGAGTGGGGAGGTACCGCTCTACTCCCTTGGCAGTTCACCAGCAATAGCCAGCTGAGAATCTGGCAGTATCAGGGCCGGCTTTAGGAAGTGCGGGGCCCGATTTGACGGGGCCCCGGCAGGGATGATTCACCCGGCGGCGCTCTGGGTCTTCGCTCTGGGTCTTCTGCGGCACTGAAGGACCCGCCACCGAAGACCTGGAGCGAGTGAAGGACCCGCCGCCGCCGAAGTGCCGCCAAGGACCCGGAGCGAGTGAAGGACCTGCCGCCGAAGTGCCACCGAAGACCCGGACCTGCTGCCGAAGACCCGGAGCACCGCTGGGTGAGTAAAAATTAAAAAGGCGCCTAAGTTAGGCACTCTTCTTTAGAGCACGGGGCCCTCTTAGGCGCAGGGCCCGATTCGGGGGAATCGGCCTAAAGCTGGCCCTGGACAGTGTTATACTTACTGATTTTTTTATTAGTCATCTCTTGTTGGGCTACTTATTTTGAAAAAGGTGCCATTGTCAAAAAAGCAAAGGTGCATTTGAGTAATCATCTCTAATGCTTTCAGACTCAAGTCTTAAATAGTTGGAAGGGTCACATTTAGGTCTTGTCTACACTAACAGGGTAAATTGACCTAAGTTACACTACTCCAGCTACGTGAATAACCTAGCTGGAGTCGACGTAGCTTAGGTCAACTTACTGCCATGTCTTTACTGCGCTGCGTCGATGGGAGACACTCTCCGATCAGCCTTATTTTCTAAATTGAGGTGAAGCTATGCAATACTATTCAGTCCTCCATTGATTCAACATCTAGTCTCTTAACTTTTCTCTTCCTCCTGGTTCTGTAGTGTGAAATAGATTATACCAGTATCAAGTAGACTTCCAACCCCATTAATCTAGCTAGCTTGTGTTCTGAGTACGAATCTTTCAAGGAGCTCCTTTACATTTTGCTTGGCGTTCTCATTTTGAGCTTGAAGTTTTTGATGGAGTGGTGAGTCTATTATAATTTTGCCTTGTGGCACAGCCAGTTCATAAGGCAGTTGAGGCACGGAGAGCAATGAAATTATTTAATATGTATTCAGCCAGAATCCATGTCTCTTTAGAGGAAAAATTGGCTTTTTTCCACAGCATTAGTAAATTTACCGTGTGTGTTGGTTTTTTTTTTTTTTTGTGTGTGTGTCTCTAACAAGCCACAGAAGAGATGAGAGGTGAACTGGACACAAGACTCTGAAATATTGATGATTCAGAATTTGCTGCAGCAATTTTTGAGGCGGATGCTGAAGAGCAAAGGGACTGTGAACAAGCAGCAGTCTGTTGTGAAAGAGCAAAAGAAGTAGTAAAGTGCCAATATAAAGTTAAGACGCTGGACCCCCCTAAAGCAGACATGTTGACAGGCATACTGCAAACCATGGGCTTGATCCTGATCTCACTTGCAGTGATGTAAATCAGGAGTAACTCCTGCAAAGTCCATAGATTTGCACCAGTGTCCATGAGATGGGAAGCAGACACCTTCTCTACATGCTGTGGGATTTATTTGCTGTTCAGGATTTATAATCAGCACTAAAAATCTCTTCTTGCTGCTACAAAATCAAGAACATCCTATACTGGAGCACAGCAATAACGCGATTTGAATGTTATTAGGAGTTGCTCCTACACATCTTTTATATTAAAGCACCTAAGTGTTTAACCCATGAATAGAACTCGTATTATCTTTGCTTTTGAAACCTCTGTATAGACCACTTAACCACTCAGCAAGAAATCCCATGAGAGACCAGAACAGCAGAGAACAAAGTAAAGCAAAGAGGATTGTATCTGATAGGGCTCTTGAAACACATTTTACATTTGAGTAGAGAGAGAGCCAACCTGCATATTGCTCCTAATATAGATCAGCTTAAGTCAGATTGCTGTACAGCACAATATTGAGAGAGTGGTTGGCCAGCTAGTTTTGCAATTGAGAAGCTCCTCTAATTCTGTGTGACATAGTAGAAAGATACACAAAGCAGACTATCCGTCATCCCTTTGATAACACGGGAGTCCACAAAACAGGTTATAGATCCGATTTGTTTGTCATCTGTGCACAGGTATGCCCACGTCTGATATGGGAATATGTTCATATAAAGATCACCCAGGAAAGTGCTGTTGTCAAGCAGTTATCAAATCAGATATTAAATGCCACACATCTGAGGCAGTAATGTGTGGCCATTTGAGAAGAATCAGCATTGTCTTGCATGTCATGGGCCTGACTCTGAACTAGGTAAATCAGGGTAACTCAGCTGAAGGAGTGAAACAGATATGAGATCAGAATGAGTCATGTGAGGGCCACCTTCCCAGTACTGACATACCAAAGGGGATAGTTGGATGCTCTATAAAAGTCAGTCTGTTGGCAAAGTCCACATTCAATTCAGCAAGGTAAGTGGTGCAAAACTTTGGAATCCATATTTGGACCTGACTCTGACACCAGCAACTGAGAAATCAGGAGTAACTTAACTGAAGTCAGTGAGATTCTACCCAAAAACTGTTGAGAGGAGATTTCATCTAGGTGAGGAACAAGTCAAAGTTTATTACACTTCCTAAATAAGTTATCAACAAATGCATAATGCACTAGGGTTTTGTTTTGACTTGCAAAAGATGCCAACTTGACAGCTCTGCAAGAAAAAGTACACAGCAAGATCAGTGGAAGGATAAGCTTCCCTCCGTTGTCCCACCAATCTGAAAGGGCCATGCTAGAGGGGCCACTTCCAAAACTGAGTCAGCCTCCCAGCCAATTTAATCCTCAACTGTTCTGAGATTGCAAACAAGTGTGCAAGTTTTGATGGTGGCAGCTATATGCATATCAGGTGACCTGATTAAGATCATGAAACTCAATACAAACAGCCATAATCCATTGTTCCTATAAATATATTTGCAAAAACATTTAACAATTAGTGTTACAAATTGAGTTTGCAGGCGCCACCATCTGCATGCACACACACAGCATGTGTCAAGTGTTAGAATTGTTCAAATGCATGCATGGGTCTTTAGTAGGCAAAGTTCAGGCATAAGCACATGTATATGCAATCTTGCCCACACAAATAGATGCCAAAAACTGAAAATAAGATCCTTAAACACAGATTAAATTTCAAATCCTAATTTATATTCTAATAGTCACATATGCCCCCCATAAATGGCATCTATAGTTATATTTATGTTAAGCTGCCTGTAAAAACAAAGATTTGGAAAATAAAGTAAATATTCAGCGAAATGTAGAAGAGTAAATAAGTGTGCCCTCTGGTGATTATATTGTGCTCATAAAACAATTCCCACACATTGCTATTGTCCCTAAATCTTTGGTACTAAATCATAGAACACATTCTTCAGGAAAAACATTCATCTTACAAATTATTTCTGTATAGAATTAACAAGATGTTTACTGAAGAACATTATGCTCATTAAGGTCAAACACAATTTTGGTGAAATGTAAGTGCTGCAGTAGGTCCTTAAGCTACTTTGATCTGTTCCATTGCATAAAAATAAAATCCCTGTGTTTAAAGTGAACATGAAAAATGGAAGTAGCACACACAGATTATACATATCTAGCTTTCAGTTCTTCCCTTCCACCCCCATCCCCACCTCCACCCCCAAGCAATAGAATTGAATGAGGCTGGATTTTATAGAAAATCCATGATTGCAGATTTATTCTGGCTCTTGTCACAAATTATAACAACATGTAACTAGTCTGACATGATACAATCCAGATATCTCAACAAGGTGATTATTATGGCATATTGCTCTCCTTAGCTCTAGATCCGGGGTGGGCAATAATTTTTGCAGGGAGCCACTCCACGAATTTTGGTAAGTCGTCACGGGCCGTACATTTCTACTATATTAATGGAGGGGGTGCAGAGTCTGGGAGGGAGGTTGGTGCAGGAAGGAGCTCCGGACTGGTGCAGAGTGTTGGGGTGTAGGTGAGGGGTGTGGCCTCTGGGAGGGAGTTTGGTGCAGGAGGAGGCTCCGGGCTGGGGCAGGGGATTGGGATGCAGGAGAGGGGGCATGGTCTGGGAGGGAGTTTGGGTACAGGAGGTGGTTCTGACCTGGGGCAAGGGATTGGGGTGCAGGGCCTGGGAGGGAGATTGGGTGCAGGAGGATGCTCTGGACTGGTGCAGAGGGTGAGGGATGTGGGCTCTGGGAGGGAGTTTGGTGCAGGAGGGGGCTCCAGGCAGGGGATAGGGTTCTGACCTGGGGCAGGGGATTGGGGTGCTGGAAGGTGTGCAAGATGCAGGCTGTGGCCAGGAGGTGCTTACCATAGGTGGCTCCCAGCCAGCAGTGCAGTGGGGTGCTCAGGCAAGCTGCCTGCATGCTGTGGCCCCATGCCACTCCTGGAAGTGGTGGGCTGCTGGCACCGTGGCATGTTTCCGTGTGGCCCTTGGGGCTAGGGGGACAGCAGGTCTCCGTGCACTGCCCATGTCCACAAGCATTGCCCCGCAGCTCCCATTGGCCAGTTTCCTGCCAAGGGGATCAGTGAGGATGGTGCTGGGGGCGGGGGCAGCATGCATAGCCGCCTTCCCTCCTCCCCCCGCTAGGAGTGCACAGAGACATGCCAGCAGCAGCCAGCTGCTTCTGGGAGTGGCGTGGGGCTACGGCAGGCAGGCAGCCTGCCTGAGCACCCCGCTGCGCCACGGGACTTTTAGCATCCCGCAGATCACGAGGACGCAGCTAAAGATCCTGGCAGGCCATATTTTGCCCACACCTGCTCTAGATTAACTCCCAGGATGCAACTGCAATTTCATATACCCTGCAGATAAATTGTATTCTTTGATCAGTGAAAGTTAGCTTTTGGATAGGGTTTTCTTGCAAAATAATATAGAGATAAAATATTTCTGTCTTTTAAGACCCTGATGAGTATCTGGAATTGTAGTATGTAGCAGGGTCTTGAAGGTTAGGCCCCAATCCAGCAAGTACGTAAGCACATATAGTCTATTTGAAGTCAGTGGCACTGAGCATGTGCTTCAAGTTAAGCATGTACTTAAGTGCTCTGATGGATCGAGGCCTTGAAGAGCAGCGCTATGCAAATTGGCTTAAACCACTTAAAATGCTCAAAACCAAGCTTAGTTTGAGATTGAACTGTATCCCCTACAGTTCCTTTGTGATTCCTTAGGCCCTTTTTTGTGTTTGTGAACTCTGTACAGGCTTTGTGTGAATGTTTTTACTTTTATTGGATACCCGCAAACTGTTTCAGGTGGTTGTCCATGGGTGTATTTGAAGTTTGAGACTTGTTCATCACAGAACACATGGGACAAGTGGCGTGATAGTTCTCCTGGTCTCTCGCATTGACTAAGGCTTGTGAATAGCCGATCCCGGCAACTCAATCCAGCTCATCAAAAGCAAACTGGTTAGAGAGAGAGAGAGAGGGTTAGAGAGAGAGAGACAGTGGATTTCAGTTGTGCTTTCAGGTCTATCAGGAAAAATCTGAGGATAAAAAAAGTTTCTCCTTAACCTATGTCCTGTCACTGTCTGACTGGAAGCCAGGTAGCCTTGTACATCTATTAGCTCCTGTAATTCATTTGAAACACCATTCTTATTTTGTATTTGGCCTGTAATAATTTTATAAGGGAAATGTATTTTTATTGGAGTTCTCTACTGGTAGCAAGACTGAGACCAGTAGTCCAGTCCACAATGGCAGCCTACTGGAAGTATTCATAAAATGGTGTGACTGGCAGCAGGTCACCAGGTTGGTATGAGGAATGATGGTGGTGATTTTGGTCTTGTTCCCTGGCATCAGCTCTGTCCCATGATGCTCTGGGAGGCCCGTACTGCTCAGAAGGCAAAACAGAAGCTGCAGAAGTACCTTCAAACATATCCTTTGCCCAAGAGAGTCCAACAGCAGGGAGTGCCACCAAGTGCATAACTCAACCAACTGGAATAGGATGAGGCTCTAAGTATCAGGAGACCCACTCCTAGGGGCTTTTGTTGAATGTATTCAGAGCTAAACTGCACTTATTGTCTCTTTCTGTGGGGCAGGAGATGGCATTTGGGAACTGATAGATGTTGCAGGTCCATGATAGCAAATGCTGAAGCATATCTGTTTTTTCCTTGGGGCTTTCCAGAGCAGTGCAGGCAGTAGCGTGGTGCAACTTGGCCAATTGTGGGAGTACATTATTCACAAAACCAGCGGTCAAAGCACTGATTACATGTATGTAAGTGACCACTGCTTCAACTTAGGCAGCAGCTGTATCTAACCTGTCATGTTGTGCATACATGGCTTTGATAAATCCCACATGGCCAATCACCTTTCAAAGAAGCAGGGTGTGGTTACAGAAGACTGGTTGACCCTCCTCCGCCATAAAGTAGGAGTCTGTGATGAGGCTGAAATCATACTGATGGTGGGAGCTTATTTTCAAGATACCTCTTTTGTCTCTGCTATCACAGAACTACTGTTGTATTAGCAGCTCAAGAGAATTTTCTTCTAGATCCTCAGACTCCAGAGGGTTTATAGGGCCTGCCTGTCTCTCACAATTACAAACTCCTTCCTGACAGGAAAGCATTCACCAGTATCTCAGTGAGTCTTATACCTTGAGGAGTTGTTCTCCTCCTGAGTGAAGGTCTGAGGCATAAACAAAGCTAGTTGGTTGGACCATTACTAAATAATTTTCTAAAATGGTGAGGGGGGGTCACACCCAGCCAAACTTTAGACAACTATGCTCCATACATATTGAATCCTAAATCTTTTATATTATGCTATCAAACCTACAAATGCCATAGTCACTAAAATCAGAAATTACATAAAACTAGATTGGGCCATCCTAAACTTATATGGAGTAGTACTTTGCTCCACAATTAGCTCCAGAGAGCTAAATGACTTCTTTAGGCAAGCCCTATGCCAAGGGGTGGTATGTAAACTATATCATCTGAGGAGTAGAGGTGTTGTAACTCAGCTACATCTCTTAATCACAATTTCTCTCATGCTTTCTCCTTTGTCCCTAAGTTGGGTGGAGGGTTGGAAATGGTGGTGGACTGACTGGCGTACATGAGCAGTAAATTATGCCACTTGCATGCTGGCTCATCTGCCAACTAAATGGGAAATGGGGGAAATGGGAAAGTGCCTGCCTGTTCCCCCTCCATCTGCTCTGGGAAGGGAGTTAGCAAGTGCATTGCCCCAGTTATTCCTGTGCATCCTGACCAAAATCTGGATAGCCCCCACAAAAGCTTAGTGGGCATTCTTAGTCCAAGACTCAGCTAGCACACTGGTTTCACACTGGGGCTACTCTTGGTGACAATCTCACCCACAGTGTGCAAATGTTCTTTCAATACAGCTGTCAGTACTGGTATTGGCACAATTTCATAAACAATACTGAGGTAAAAGTTGTATTAGATCAATTGCCACAGAGTATCTTTGAGTTTTTTGAAGACCAGTATTGAATTCCTCTTTACTGAATATTTTTAAAGTAAGCTTACAAACTGAGCAATCTGTACTGTAACAGAAACAAAACAAAAAAACCTCATTTATTTTTAAAAGACTGCATTTTTCAGTGTTTGACCAAAACAGGTAGTTTACTAGGATCATTTTATTAAAAAAAGCACATTTCGTTCCTAATTATAGCCTCCACAGCAAACGATGATATCACAAATGAAGAATTATATACAAGCAAGAAAATGCAGGTGAGTAATGAAAAATCTTTTGTTCACACATACTTAGCACTAATATTTCATCATAATTCACACAGACTAAAGAAAACTGGTTTTTAAACATTGACTAATCATGAAAATTCATCTCAGTCCATGTCTTCCACCCTTTCTTCCACTCTCCCCTCCCCGCTTTTTTTTTTCTCTTTTCAGATACTACCTGTCCTTTTTCATTTACTGGGAGGACTATAAATACAAAAATAAAATAAACCATTTCCTTCTGCCTCAGACAACTGGTCCTAACTTAGACATTTCAAAGTAGGTCACCTTCATGAATCTTCCAGGCTTCTCAACCTACTAACTGAGAAGGATAATAATATGACTTTTAAATTAATGAGAGAACATCAGAAACAAGAGTTGCAGGAAGCTATGATCTATAATATCTCCTTACTTAACATACACTGCCACATGGCAAGAACAGATGGGTGATCCTTTCATGATTATCCTGGACCACTGGCTGAAAGAAAAAGCTGTCACAGCACTGCAGGCTGTATATAAAGTGTATATACATGACCTTCTCCCTCTCCCCCCATTGGTAATAAAAGGTTGTGTATGATAAAAAGGTTTTACAGAAGAAAGTGGTAATTTAGTGTGGTGGTAAAGGGAGTAAATCTTCAGTTTTTTCCATGGTTTCCTAAAAAGGAGCATATGCTACGTTCCTGAACTGAAGTTCTTTCTTAGAAGGAAAATACTAAATGGAACATTCTTTATTTTACACAAACTGAACATAGACAATGATCTGCTTTAAAAATATTGGACTATAATGCCACAAAAATAGAATTAGGAAATATTTATGTAGCTACTTTATAGATATCATTACCAGAGTGAAAATTTACTTTTACTTGTGAAGACAGAGAGAACAACCTCAATATATAAAATGAAACTGAGGTGTACGATGTGGCGTACGTGTGTAAATTCTTGAGTAACAAAGCAGACAATGATCAAAGATTACTGAAATCAGCAGCGTTACAGAGAGATAATGAAAACCAGCTGTGGCATATGCATATTTAACACCAAATTCTCTGCTGGTGTAAATGGTCAGAACTCCATTGACTTCAATGAAGTTCTGCCCATTTACACTACCAGAGAATTTGGCTCCATAACTCACTTCGAGAAGGGATATAAAATGTAAGATGAATGAAATAGAGGCTTTTTGTTTTTGTGCTTATGAGAATAAAATACAGGATAGTAAAATCTTTGGTTCCCTCTCTACCTGAATGGTCAAAACTACAGATATAACTCATAAAATGATTGAATTAAGGATGCGATGGAAGCTAATGATAGTGCTATGGTTCTTTCTCTATTAAAATTAAGATATATTTCCCTACTTTCTGAGTATTTCAAGCTGCTGGTAAAAGTCAGGTGGACACTTCTGGAAAAGTGTTAAGGAAGAGAAATGCTTTACATGTATACCTCGCATTTTAAATTTAATGAATCTAAAGCACCTTACACACTTGTCCTACTCCTGAAAACACTATGTACCTGCTCATCTGTAGTTGCTTCTGCATAGCTTCCAAGGTGCCTTGAAGTCAATTGGAGTACTCACCTGGGTAACATTAAACACATGAATAAGCATTTGCAGGATCAGGGCCGTAAGTGATCAATCCCTCTCCCACTGAAATCAATAGAAAGACTCTCCTTGACTTCAGTGGCAGTTGGATGCAGCACTAAGGGCCTGCTCCAAAACCTATTGCTATTAATGGGAATCTTTCCAATGATTTCAGTGGGCTTCAGATCAAATCCTAAGCACATACAATGCCTCTAAAATGCAGCATGTTGTGAAATGGGAGGGCAGCAGTAAAGCTGGTCAGGAATTGTTTTGATGAAACCAAAACTTTTCTCAGGAATATATGTATCAACTAAGCTTTTTGAAGGAAGGTGTCTTGGGTCCGCAATGGATTTTCTGCACGAAACATGAGAGAGGACCTACCCCAGACTTGTCGATGGTGGGTAGGGCATTCAGCTGGGATGTTTGAGATCCAGGCTCATGTCCCTACTCGGAACCAGGCAAAGCAAGGTCATGAACCTGGGTCTCAAACATCCCAGCTGAATGCCATGACCACTGGGCTACTAGCTATGCAAACTGGGGATTAGCCTCTTTAGCGTTTTGTGCAATTTTAAAAAATGTGTCAGGTTCATTCCAAAGCAGAACAAGAGATATTTTTGAAATCTCAATCATTTTAACAGGTTGGGAAAACTTTTTTCCCACCCAGCTCTAGGCAGCAGCCAGTTAGACGAAAACATACTGCACAACAGTGTGAGGAGGGGACACTTTGGTCTAGTTCACCAGGGGTAAACCCGTACCCATATAAAAAGTGCTATGGTACCTTTAATAACCAGATAAATAAATCAGGACCTTGGTTTTTAAGGATTTATTACACATTTAATTCTTTGAGGTAGCACATTTATATGTGGATATACAGTGTCTTTCACAATGAAATCCTGACCTGGTTGGTGTCTAGGTGTTACCCCAATATTGATGTTTAACCATGATAAGTTCTTCAAACAGTCTGGAACTCAATGCATTTCAGCTTAGAAAGATGAAGGACAGAGTCCACCCTGTTCCGAACTTGATGCTTAGACCGCTGAGACTACCTATCCCTCCAGGTAATGATACGTAGAGTATGTGCACTATAATAATTTAAGTAAAAAGATGTTATTCATACTAGCAATATGAGTTGCCCCCCTCCTCCTCCAAAACACACACACACACACACACACACACTCTTTCTGCAGGGAATGCCATGAAGAAGGGGATGTGATAAAATCAACAAACCTCCGAAAATTGTCAGCTGCTTTTTCAACCAGTAGCCTATTCCTCTAACCACTGGTTCCATGTTAGTGGAAATGCAGTAGCCCATCCCTTTGCACCAATCCTGACAGCCTTCTATGCACCATCTTGTATGTAGCTGGTGCAGAATCCCCCTTCATCTGTACCTCCCCAAGACCAACATGTGGCTGAATTTCATCATAAGTGTAGAGCACTCACCTGTTAATTATCATCCTGGCCCTAGATTAGTAATTTACAAAACTTCTGTAAGAATACAGCTAAACTGTATTCAGTGTGGTCATACGGCAGTCTGAGTGATTAAACTTCCCCAATGTAATACAAGGGAATAAATATGTATAAATACATGTTTTCACTGAGCAGTATCAAATATTCCCCAGAGATGAAGTATGTGAACTGTATCACAATGTGCTTTCCAGTTGCTACTATAGGGGCTTAAATGATTAATTGTTTGGGAGCCCTTTCAGCTCTGCTCTGATCATGTAAGGATAATGCCAGAGATTTCTGGAACCGATTTAAGAGAAACACAGGCATAGGACACTTTAATGCAGTGGTTCTCATACTATGGGGGGGCTTCCCAAAGGAGGCATGGGAATGTGTCAAGGGAGGCATGAGCTGTTTTAAGAGCTTTGGCTGTCAGCCCTGGCTGGCTGGGGCTCATGCAGAAGAGAGGCAGGGATAAAGGGGACAGCTGGAGCCCTGCCACCTGGGCTCTCCTTCTTCCCCATCCTAATCCCTCGCTGGGACGCAGCCTGGGCTCAGGATCTCTCCCCCCACCCCCCGCCAAATCCCTCAGTTGGAGGCGGTGGGGCGGTAGCAGCGCAGAAGTAAGGGTGGCAATGGGGCGCTAAATCTATGTGAAAAGTGATACTGACTAATATCATTTCTCACATTGCCTCCCTTACTTCTGTGCTGCTGCTGGCACAGCCCTACCTTCAGAGCTGGGCACCCAGCCAGCAGACGCTGCTCTCCGCTCTGCCCTCAGCAGTGGGTGGCAGTATATATACTTGGTGTGTGTGTGGGGGGGGGGGGGGGGGGGAAAAGGGTTGTAAATAACTACAGACACAAAGAAAGGGGGCCGATCATATAAGTTTGAGACCTACTGGTCTAATGTAATTTCTTTTGCCAGGAAAACTTTTCTTTTGCAGAGAATAGGATGTGCTGAAAAACTGACATTCGTCACTGCTGTTGTTATAAGAACGACCAAACTGGGTCAGACCAAGGCCCATCTAGTCCAGTATCCTGTCTTCTGACAGTGGCCAGTGCCAGGTGCTTCAGAGGGAGTGAATGGAACAGATAATTATCAAGTGATCCATTCCTGTCGCCCATTACCAGCATCTAGGAAACAGAGGCTAGGGACACTTCAGAGTATGGTTTTGCATCCCTGCCCATCCTGGCTAATAGCCATTGATGGACCTAGCCTCCATGAACTTATCTAATTTTATTTTTAACTTTCTTACAGTCTTGACCTTCACAACATCTTCTGGCAAAGAGTTCCACAGGTTGACTGTTATGTGAAGAAATACTTCCTTTTATTTGTTTTAAACCTGCTGCCTATTAATTTCATTTGGTGACCCCTAGTTCTTGTGTTATGAGAAGGAGTAAATAACACTTCCTTAAATTTACTTTCTCCACACTAGTCAAGATTTTATAGACCTCTATTATATCCCCCCTTATTCGTCTCTTTTCCAAACTGTAGAGTGCCAGTCTTACTAATCTCTCCTGTTCCATACCCTAATCATTTTTGTTGCCTTGTCTGTAACTTTTTCCAATATATCTTTTTGAGATGGGGCAACCAGATCTGCATGCAGTATTCAAGATGTGAGCATACCATGAATTTATATAGAGGCAACATGATATTTTCTGCATTACTATCTCTCCCTTTCCTAATGATTCCCAACATTCTTTTAGCCTTTTTGACTGCTGCTGCACATTGAGTGGAAGTTTTCAGAGAACTATGCACAATGACACCAAGATCTCTCTTTTTTTTTGAGTGATAACAGCTAATTTAGACCCCATCATTTTTATTTTGCATTACAGTAACACTTAGAAACTTGGGCCCTCTGGTGCTAGGTGCTGTACATGAAAATAGTAAAGACAGTTTATCAACCAGAGTTTACATTCCTAAATAGATAAGGCAGACAAAAGAAGTACTATTATATCCATTTTATATATGGGGAACTGAGGCACATGGACAAAGTGCTTTGCCCAAGGCCTAACAGAAAGTCTGTAGCAGAGCTAGGAACTGAACCCAAATCATCATCTTTGAGTACTTGTTCATGTCAATTCCAATCAGGTGTGGTGTGTACTGTGTGCACGACAGCCGGAAGATTTTTCCCCTAGCAGTATCTGTAGGGATGGCCTGGGCATCCGCTGGAGTCGTGTCTTCATTGGCCCAATATAGGGCCCTGCCAACCCAATCCCCCCGTCAGTTCCTTCTTACCGTCTGTGATGGCTAGCTGGAACTCCCTGTTGCGCTTGTCGAGGAAAGAGCATGTCAGAAGCATTCGTGTATATAATTAGTGTTAATATAGTAGTTTTTTTCCTTCGGGGGGGGTCCCCCCTCTGTTGCTTTCCCCCAGCACCAGATTATGCCTCAGTCTCTGGGTTTTAAACTGTGCTCAGACTGTGGCAGGTTTATACTGAAAAGTGATCCGCACACTTTGTGCTTGAAGTGTCTTGGCAAGGGCCATCTTAGAGACAGGTGCAAGATCTGTAGAAGTTTTTGCCCCAGGACTCTTAAAGACAGGGAGCAGCGCATCTGAGTGTTGCTTATGGAGGCAGCACTTCAGCCTCGGTCAGAGCTGGGCATGGCAGATCCGGCTTTGAGTGCAGCATCCTTGGTTCGCTGTACTCCAGCACCATCCATGCGCAAGCTGGTGCCGAGGAAGCTAGAGACCCTCGGCACTGCCACGGCTCTGCCCATGGGCCCCAGACATCAGTGAGGCACTCGCTGGTGCCCCTCAAAAGGAAAAAGGCTGACAGAGGGCTCCCTGGCCAGGTCTAAAGACAGGTTGGCCAGCAAACCCACATCGGGCACCCATTTGGTGGAGATTCCATTGACTCCTGCCCCGGGACGGGTCCAGTTGAGTTCGGACCCGCACCGCTCACTGGTGCGCCACCACGAAGACCTACAGCTCCCCTCCATCCTGGAGGCATTCCAGGCGGCAGCAGACCTTTTGGTGCTTATACTGCCACCCTCACCTTCTAGATGAGAGAGATCGCCAGCACCGGTTCCGGGCCCAGTGCATTCTGTGGGCAAACCGGCAATGATGTCGGACATAAGACCACCGTCCCTGTCGTATCGGCCTGCGGCACCAGTGGCCCATGTGGGTGAACCATTCTGGTCCCCCAGTTGGCACCGCTCTCCGGCACCAAATGGCTCCTCTTCTCCGTGGTCATCACAGTCTGAGACCTCAGAATCGGAAGCAGAGTTGTCGCGCTCTAGTAGTAGCAGAAGATCCCGTTCCCACAGTGACCGACAATCCTAACTGGCACTGTGGCCGGACAATGGCAGGCTCCTCACTGGCCCTTCTGGACACCCTGGGCCTAACACCAGAGCCAGGGCTCCAGAGCAGCATCGGTGGCCTCAGCTGCTTTCGGGCAGCCGCTTACGCCCTTTGCACCAGGCATCCCGGTGGGGACCCACCCACCGACATCAATGGTCTCGGCTCCAACAGCACCTTTGATGACCACAGCACTGATTCTACCACTGGCAGGGGGGCTCCGGTTGCCACACCGCCCTCGGCACTGATCGAGGTGCCAACAGCGACATTGTCGGAGGCACAGGTCCCCACGCCAACTGCGGCACCAGCCACAGCACCGGTCCCCACACCAGCCCTGGCACTGACCGTGGTGCAGCTGCTCCTTGTTTCACAGAACCCCAGGGGGGCCAAGGGCAGGGAACAGGCCTCAGTATCGACCACCATTTCATCTTCCTCGTTGCCGTATGAGGCGGTGGCAGGTTCCTCAATCGCTCCAGCCTTACAGGACACTAGGGTCCTTCAGCAGCTGCTGAGATGGGTGGCCCAGGACCTTAATATCAAAACTGAGGAGGTGGTGGAGGAGGCCGATCCGATGGTCGACATCCTCTTCCCACTGGGCCAACCTGTATCACACTGCTGCTCATTAAAATTATCAGCGATGCCACTAAGACTCTGTGGCAGACCCCGTCCTCATCTCTGACCGCGAAAAGGTACAAGCGGAGATACTTTGTTCCTTCTTGAGTATATGAGCATTTGTATACTCAGACTCCCTGGTAGAGGACTCAGCTAACCAGCGAGAGCGCCAGGGCTACCAGGGCCCTCTCCCAAGAACCGTGAGGCCAAAAAACTGGACCTCCTTGGGAAGAAAATATACTCTACGGGGGCGGGGTTGCAGCTTCATGTCGCTAACCACCAGCGCTCCTGCCTACAGATTCTTGTGATGAGTTTTCTGTGCTTATAGAGGAAGGCAAATTGATTTCCCGTGCGTCCCTGCAGGCAGCCTCGGACTTGGTGGACGTGGCCTCTCGCACCATTGCTTCAGGGGTGGCTATGAGAAGGAGTTCCTGGCTCCAGGTCTTGGACCTACCGTACGAGGTGCAGCACACAATTCAGGGTTTCCCCTTTGAGGGTCAGTCTCTGTTTTTGGAAAAGACTGATTACCATCTGCACAGCCTCAAGGACTCTCGGGCCACCCTGAAGTCCTTGATCCTCAACACGCATGCAACCCAGAGGAGGCACTTCAGGCCTCCCCCACCCATGAGGAATTATCAGCCGCAGGGGAGACAGGAAGGGTTGCATAGGAGGAACAGAAACTCAAGAAAGAGACCTCATCTTTCCTCTGGCCAGGGCTCTGGTCAGTCTAAGCCGTCCTCAGGCCGGGGGGATGCACCAGTGCAGAGACTGGATCTTCCCCGCTTACCTTTTTGTCCCATCCAACCCCTTTCTCCCCTGCATGGGACCATATTACATTGGACCATTGGGTGCTTCGCACGGTAGAAGGGGGATATTCACTCTAATTCTCAGCTCTCCTGCCCTTCTACCCCCCTTCCCCATCCCTCTTCAGGGACCCTTCTCATGAGCAACTCCTTATCCAGGAGGTGCACTTGCTCTTCTTGTTAGGGGCAGTGGAAAAGGTTCCTCAATAGCACTGGGACAGGGGTTTTTATTCCCGATATTTCCTAATACTGAAAGCTAAAGGCGGTCTAAGGCCCTTCAAGACCTGCGAGAAGTCAACAAGTTCATGAAGAAACTCAAGTTCTGCATGGTCTCATTGGCCTTCATCATCCCTTCCTTGGATCCACGGGACTAGTATGACTTGAAGGACGTGTGCTTTCATATAGTAATCACTCCATCCCACAGAAAATAGCTCGGGTTTGTGGTGAACAATCACTTCCAGTTCACAGTCCTCCCATTTGGCCTATCAACAACACCCCATGTATTCACCAAATGCATGGCAGTCATGGCCGCATTTCTGCGCAGGCGCCAGGTACAGGTGTTTCCGTACCTTGACAACTGGCTGATCAAGGGCTGCTCCAAGCCTCTAGAGGAGGCGCATTCCACTAGAATTCCAGTCGAATTCATCATAGTGAAATTAGACGAGCTGGGCCTTCTCCTAAACAGGGGGAAGTCAACTCTATCCCCCCTTCAGCAGATAGAGTTCATAGGGATGGTTCTGGACTCGACCCAGGCTGGGGCCATGGGCGACACTATTCAGAGTCTCAGGCAGTTTCCCACCACCACAGCATGAAACTGCCTAAGACTCCTCGGACACATGGCCGTATGTACCTACGTGGTGCAACATGCCAGGCTCAGGCTTTGGCCATTCCAGTCGTGGCTAGCCTCGGTGTATTGGCCAATTTGAGACAGGTTGGACAGGGTAGTGACTCTGCCTCACCCGGTCCTCTACTCCCTTCTGTGGTGACTCAACCCACAGGTGGTGTATGCAAGGGTTCCCTTTGCCAAGCCCCAGTCAAATCTCTCGTTGGTGATGGACGCATCAGACTTGGGCTGGGGAGCTCATTTAGGAGACCTCAGGCCTCTGGTCTCAGGTGGATCTGGGTCTCCACATCAATGTCAGAGAGCTGAGAGCACTGCGCCTGACGAGTCAGACTTTCTGAGCCCACCTAACAGGGAGTTGTGTATCAGTTATGATATAAAACGTTGCCATGGTGTTGTCTATCAACAAACGGGGGTGCATGCTCCTCTCCTCTGTGCCAGGAAGCCCTCATGCTGTGGGACTTCTGTGTAGAGCATTCGATTCATTTCCAAGCATCATACCTCCCTGGAGTGCAGAACGAGTTGGCGGACTACCTTAGCAGGTCGTTCCATGGCCACTAGTGGTCCCTACACCCAGATATTATGAAATTAATCTTCCAATAGCGGGGGTTTCCCCAGATAGACCTGTTCGCCACACGACGCAACAGGAAGGGCCAGCTGTTTTGCTCCTTCCACAACCACAGTCCGGGCTCCTTAGCGGACACGTTCCTCTTCCCATGGGGAGACTATCTCCTTTACATGTTCCCGCCCATTCACAAGGTACTACTCAAAATAAGAAGGGAACAAGCTTCGATGATAGTAGTAGCTCCAGCTGCCTGGCCCCACCAACACTGGTACACATTGCTCCTGGAAATGTCCGTGGAAGCCCCAGTCACCTTGCCGCTCTTCCCAGACTTAATAACTGAGGACCACAGACACCTTCAGCACCCAAACCTCGAGTCGTTGCACCTCACAGTGTGAAAGCTCCATGGCTGAATCTGATGGAGCATGCTTGCTCGGACCAGGTTAAACAAGTCCTCCTTGGCACTAGGAAACCCTTCACCAGGGCGACCTACCTTGCCAAGTGGAAGCGATTTTTCAATCTAGGCAGCACAGTATCATTTATCTCTGACGCTCGCCACTATCCCCCTTATATTGGATTACCTCCTCCATCTCAAGCAGCAAGGTCTGTCCATGTCATCAATAAGGGTTCACCTGGCTGCCATTTCAGCCTTCCATCCGGGTACCACTGGCTGGTTGGTCTTTGCCAACCCTATGATCAGTCGTTTTCTGAATGGTCTCAACAAGCTATATCCACAGGTCAGGCAACCAATCCCGGCTTGGGACCTCAACCTGGTCCTTTCCAAACTGATGGGTCCACCCTTTGAACCACTGGCGATGTGTTCCCTGCTCTGTCTCTCATACAAGGTGACGCTTCTGGTAGTGATAATCTCAGTCAGGAGGATGTCTGAGCATAAGGCTTTAACATCAGAGCCTCCATACTGCACCATGTTCTATAAGGACAAGGTGCAGCTCAGACCTCACCCGGCTTTCCTCTCGAAGGTTGTCTCCCAATTTCACATTAACCAGGACACCTTTCTCACAGTATTCTATCCTAAGCCGCACTCGAATGGCAGGGAGCAGAGGCTTCACTCATTGGATGTCCGCAGAACCCTAGGCTTCTACATTGAGAGAACAAAGCTGTTCCTAAAGTCTGTCCAGTTATTCATGGCAGTGGCGGACAGACTGAAAGGTCTACCTGTCCCTTCTCAATGGATTTCTTCATGGATCACATCCTGCATCCGTGAGTGCTACAAGCTCGTGGGGTGCCCGCTTCTCTGATCATTGCGCACTCCACCAGGGCTTAGGCCTCTTCAACGATGTTCCTGGCGCAGATTCCCACCCAGGAAATATGCAGAGTGGTGACGTGGTCCTCCATACACACTTTCACCACGAACTACGTGATTACCCAGCAGGCCAGAGATGATGCGGCTTTTGGTAGAGCGGTGCTCCAATCAGTAGACAATTCCAACCTTGCCTCCTGAACTTGGGCTTGGGAGTCATCTGATTGGAACTGACATGAACAAGCACTCAAAGAAAAAAAAAACAGTTACTCACCTTCTCCTAACTGTTGTCCTTCAAGATGTGTTGTTCATGTCCATTCCAAACCCCACCCTCCTACCCCGCTGTTGGAGTAGCTGGCAAAAAAGAACTGGGTTGGGGTGGGGTGTCGGGTCGGCAGGGTCCTATATTGGGCGCCATGAAAGCGCGACTCCAGGGGGTGCCCAGGATGACCCTACAGATACTGCTAGGGGAAAAATCTTCCAGTTGTCATGCACGCAGCACACGCACACCTGATTGGAAAGGACATGAACAACACATCTCGAAGAACAACAGTTACAAGAAGATGAGTAACCATTTTTTCTGAGTCCCAGTCCGGTGCCTTAACCACAACATATAGAAAATCATCTTGATTCACCAGGCAATATTAAGGAAATATTAGTGCTTTATCCCGTCACACAGCAATCACTCCCAAATAGTAGCTCACCAGTTAAAACAAAATTTCTCAAGGGAAATTGGTCTCTTTCAAGTCTTATCCGTTCCTTTGTTAATAATAGTACTAAGATGTGCAAGGTTTTCATGTAGACACATGGGTATACAAACTTGCTAAGTACCATAGAAGATTAATCCAGCTTCAGATATAACTCCTTATACAGAACTTGCCATAATGTATCTGAAGTCTAAAT
The DNA here is from genome assembly GCF_013100865.1 of Trachemys scripta elegans. Lineage (NCBI taxonomy): Eukaryota > Metazoa > Chordata > Testudines > Emydidae > Trachemys > Trachemys scripta. The sequence continues at coordinate 18,549,723 of NC_048307.1, read as the reverse complement.
CATTTGATGCGATGGGGAGGAAATTGTTCTTATGATAAATGCAATTCTTTACTCTGAAATAATAATCTTAGTCTTTTACTAACTATAAAATGAGCGTCAAAACCATCCATGAGTCATTCTGTGAGTTGGAGTTCAGCAAGACCTATAGTGCTTGTTCACCAGATGGGAAATAAGCTCTTCAAACCAAAGGATATTATTTATTTCTCTTGTTCTAAATTTTCTGTATTTCCTAGGACAGAAACAGATTACCAGATTCAGTTTTAGGCTAAGTCTGGACTGCTTCCAAGAAGTGTGTTTACAGCAAGAAAGCTAACTCGAGTTAGCTGTTATCTTGCTGTAGAAACGCACTTATTTTTGGCAATGCATAACTCCCAATCATTTGGCAAACCTAGTAATACCTTGTATGTTCTTCACCAGATGTGAATAGTTTCATGTGAACATGAGCAACATCAGAAATCTTCAGTGAGGATGACACGCTTCTCCCAGACATCAGAAGAGTAGCCACATTAAAGTTTTCTGTGATGCTCCAAAGCTCACTCCAAAACTGTCATAGCTAAGATGTATGCTGAATAACAAAGTACACTTGAAAGGGAGAATCTCTTACTCCTTTCATAACATGATTTTGAAATTTAGTTTGTTCCTCTCTGAGATTTGCAAAATCAATTTTTGTCCTTTTTCTTGTAGTGGTAGCTAATGTATCCTTTCTCTTGTTTCTCAAGGAACAGATCCCTGCCAAGTTTACTTCCTAGTTTATCAGTATCATTAATATATCAGAAGAATTTTAGTTAGCTAAATTGTACTCCCTCAGATTGCTAGTTGGCTGTCTCTATAGCAACAGAACAAAAATATTAGCAGCTGTTAGTGGTTCAGTCACTGGTGACAGGGTGATGGGTTTTTAAAATTAGTACCTGGCTAGGGTATGTCTACATTACAACAGTACAGCTACGGCACTGCAGCTGTGCCGCTGTAGTCTGTAATATAGAAACGTCCCACAGCGACAGAAGGGGTCTTTCTGAGAGTCTGGCTAATTCACCTCTCTAATAGGTGGTTGCTAGATGGATTGAAGAATTCTTCCATTGACCTAATTGAGTCTACAGTGGTGGTTAGGTCAACCTAACTGCATTGCACAGGGCATGAAATACACATATATCACTATGGATCTGCAGAAGGCCAAAGACTTTGGTGCTGAGGTTCTGGGCTTCCGAGAAAGCTCTGGTCTTACTCCATAGTAAAGTTGGTCCAGTGGAGTCCTACTATGCTGGACTCCCCCAGAAATCCCTGTTAAGTGAGGGATCTCACCTGAGTGCCACTGAGCCCCCTGACCCACCAGCCTGGGCTCCCTTTACACTGTACTGCTGTGATCAGCCTGCCACTCCCTCTCCCAGGCTCCAGCACATATACAGGTAGGGACACACCCAGCTGCACTACACACACATGCTGTCATGAGCTCTGCAGGGGGAGGCTACAGCTAAGGAACTGCCCAGCTACTCAAGTGCACAAACTCCTCGGGAGTGTAAACCCAAAATTATTCCGTCTTGCGCTGCACAGTGATCTGTACAGAGTAAGCTCATGAAATTCACCCCTGCTGTCAATGTGGAGAAGGATATGTAACAGCTTTCTGCCCCACGTTATGAGTCCCACACACTGGTTTTAGACAAAGCAAAAATAAGTTTAACTACAAAAGATCGATTTTAAGTGATTATAAGGAATAGCAAACAGATCAAAGCAGATTACCTAGCAAACAAACAAAACATGCTAACTAAGCTTAATATACACTAAAGAAATTGGATATCATTAGCAAATTCTCACCTAAATGACGATTCAAGCAGTCTGTAGCCATTAAAGGGCCAGCTGCACTTGCTTACAGCTTAAAAACCCCAGGTATTCCTTTCACACCCTAAAAATCCTTTTAGCCTGGGTCTAGCACTCCCCCCCACCCCAGTTCAGTCTGTGTTCCTCAGGTGTTTCAAAGAGTCTCTTTGAGGCGGGGAGTCAGTGAAGATCCACAATGATGTTGCTCCCCTGGCTTAAGTAGCTTTTGAATAGGGTGGGAACCCTTTGTCTCTAAGCTTGGTTCTCACACCAGTCAGTGGAAAAACATTGGTATTCCAAGATGGAGTTCAGTACCAGGTGACCTGGTTACATGTCCCTGTAGTGCCACAGTATCCATTGCTTGGAGGCCGTTTGTAGCATCCTCAAGAAAACTCTCCAGTGGGAGATAAACTTCTAATGCCTATTGTTTTCCCTAATGGTTCATTAACTCGAATGGGCCCTTCCCAGCCAGCCATCTAGACTGAGCGTCTTTTGCCTAATGGGTGTTCCCCAGGTGTAAACACATTTGTAATACAGATCTATAGTTAATATTCCTAATTTCAGATACATGAATATAAACAGGATAATCATTTTCAGTAAATCATAACCTTTCCAATGATATTTCACATGACTTATCTTGCATAAACTACATCAGAATTATGCCATAATCACATCATAATAATATCACTGTGAAGAATATGGGGTGCAGTATCACACCTACCATGACAGGAGATTGTATTATCTTCTCTGAGCTTCCTGGGTCTATTAGGAGGCATGATATGTATATCATCGCTGGTCTAGCTATGCCTACTGACTTCTCCCTCCCTGGGCTTGCAGAGAGCCTTCCATGGATGCTGGGGAAGGGGAAGATGTTGTCAGAGATGCAGCTGGACATCCCCTCCTCTGCCTCCTTCCACAAAGGAGGGAAGAGAGGTGGGAGGGATAGTTCAGTGGTTTGAGCACTGGCCTGCTAAACCCAGGGTTGTGAGTTCAATCCTTGAGGGGGCCACTGAGGGATCTAGGGCAAAATCAGTACTTGGTCCTGCTAGTGAAGGCAGGGGGCTGGACTCAATGACCTTTCAAGGTCCCTTCCAGCTCTAGGAGATAGGATATCTCCAATAATTTTTTAATTTTAAGAGATACACATGCTGATGATCCCCTCTATGCATGGCTCTTCACTGTGTGTTCTTCTTAGCATATGGATAAGGTGCCTCAGGTGGCATGTGACCAGGATTCATCACTGAATTTGATCTGCTGGTTGGATTGTTAGCTTCGCCGACCTTGGCCAGGTACTGATGGGGAGTGCGATGTGAACGCTGATCCTTGCCCCACACTGTGTGTTTAGGCCCATTGATATCTATGGCTATGTCAGGGTTTCTCAAACTTCATTGTACTGTGACCCCATTTCTAACAACAAAAATTACTACATGACCCCAGGAAGGGGGTCCAAATCCCAAGCCCTGCCATGCTGGGGGGAGGGGTGTGTGCAAAGCCAAAGCCAGAGCCCTGCTGACATGGGGGAGGGGGGCAAAGCCAAAGCTTGAGGGCTTCAGCCCTGGGCAGGGGAGGTGGGAAGGGCTGTAACTTGAGCCCCAGTGCCCAGGGCTGAAGCCTGAGCCCCGCCTTAGAAAATCAGCCCCTAAAATCTAGAGGACATTCTCCATTAGGTATAACAATTTTAAGGTACCATGGATCAAATTTTGAGTATAATTACTTTGTAGTGTCCCTTATATAAAGAAGCAGCATCACACACTGTTAAATGTTTTCTGGCTTTCCATGGTTTTATCATTGCATATCATGACCTTCACTGGTGAGCTTGTCAGCCAGAGATTAACAAGAAGATATCTCCTTCTATGCAGTTTCATGCAGAGCTGTGGCAGGGTACTGGATAAAATAAAATTAAAATGAGTAGTATCTCTGGGAGCTGAAACCAAAAAAAAAAAAGGAAAATGCCTTTAAGAGGCTATGTGAGACTTCTTGGGGGCAGGGAAGCAGCTGAGCCACTGTTAATCTGAAGGGATTTATAAAACTGAGAGTAAAGGCGCTTCTGTTAAAAATCTCACTGGTAATATGGAGCTTCCAAGGAAGATCTTGAGGCAAGCAACGAAGGCACAGAAAATCCTGTTGCTGTTAAATGAAGTCAGGAGATAATCCCTCTGAAACTTACATGCACACATTAAATATCCTCTTTTTAATTATTTTGCAGTTTTTTAACGAGCAAATTACATGAATGTACACTGCATTTAAACACTGTGAATAGCTGTGCACACAGAGTATCTAAAGTTTGCTTCTTTCACGGCAATTTTACATTAGTGTGACAATAATGACTTTAATGAAATTACTCCAATTTTACATAGGGCTAAGTGAGATCAGAATCTGGCTCTTAGCCCTATAAACATTTCAAAAGTGATTAGTGATTTTGAGTGCCTCTGTGTTTGGGTGCCCATCAAGAGATGCATTAAAGGAGTCTGTTTAGAAAGTACTGAGCACCTGCCCTCTGAAAACCAAACTGCTTTAAAGGCGTTACGATGTGCACCCAAAAATTGAGACCCTCAAAAACATTAGTTAATCTTGAAAATTTAGGCCTTAATATTTACTGACCAACTGACATAACTGTATATTAGAGCTTGTTTAATAACTGTAAAATCTGTTAAAACATATCTTTAATATCATGAAATATAGGCCCTTTTCTGATTAGGGACAATTGGCCTGATCCTCAGTTGGTGTAAATAGATGTAAGTCTCTTAGGAACTATGTCTATTCACACCAGCTATTCTAATGTGATCCAATAACATTTTGCCTTCAAAGAAAGCAGCATGGAGCAAACCTTGAGAGCTATCTTGCCTGGAGATGACATATTATGTACAAACTCTGCATTCTGAATAGCTGGTAAGCTTGAGTGCCACTTAAAATAAGCCAAACACACTTGGAACAATATCCTATTTGAAAGAGTGGGTGCCTGTTTTGGGGCCTGACTCTGATCTCTACTGTTAAAGGAGTACTACTTGCACTGAAGTCAATGGACTTCATCAGTATAAAACAATGTGAATTCAAAACCAAGCCCTTTTTAATGTTTATTTTGTAGTATCAGAGCAAGGCCATCAGCCCTTTGTGTATGGAATTATTTCTTGTTTCTTTTTCTTGAGGCTAACATTAGTCACAGGAGACTCAAAACTATGTTGATCTGTGAAAAATAAGATTACTCATTCTTAGAACCTGTATTGCTCCACTTCTTTTGCTAGATGTTATTGTACTTTTAGATATATCAACTCATTCTGATGCTGAGATTATGGATGTAAAGGAGAGTAATCAAAGATTTAAAAGCATTATAGTTCTAGTTATTCGCAATTTTGGGGAAACAATGTATTCTGCAATTCTTTGTCCTACTTATCCCTCACCTAGCCCACTCCTCTGCCCTCTTAACACCTCCTCCACACTACCTTATTGAAAGTAGGTGTTAGTGTCTCTGAGCCATGCATTGTATTCCACTAAAACAAAACATCACCCTTTGGATCATACTCCATAATTTGTGGTTTGTCAGGAAAAAAATAAATAAGAAAAAAAGTGGCAAGATTTTTCAGGCTCTATTCAACTATCATTTAAAAAAGACATTACACGGTGTGAAAAAGCCCTCATATATTTGGTTTATGGTTTGAAATGTGAATTTAGCGCCTAAAGGCTGGGATTGGAATTAAGATAGGAACATTGTGCAGATTAACAAAACTCTTTTCTACAATCGTCAGACGATCCCATTATATGTTTAAGATTAGAAGACTGGTAACCCTGGGGAGGAAAAGAAGGAATTAAAGTAATTCACTAAGTGACTAGGAAACACTGACATTTCATGAGAAGCTGGGAAGATGGTCCTACTCCTCTTGCCCCTATCAGGCAAAGTGCTGAGCCTTGTCAACAGGCAGGGTAGGGGTTCAGTAGTTTGCAGAATCAAATCCTTTAAGAGTCAGGAGGTTGGATCTGCTTTTACTTCTTAATCTCCCTTCTAATGGTTTTTTAAGGAGCAAAAACCCTGCTTGTTCCAGAAAAGTTTGAAAACTTATTTGCTCCTGAGACCTAACCCTTTATACACTTATGCATGTGTGTAGTCCCACTGAAAAGTTATGTACCTGGGTAAGTATTTGCAAGGTTGGAGCAATTAATCACTTCTTTGGAGCAGTTATCAGAGGTATGGAAATCAGAGTAGTTAGCAGGTGTCAGGACCTTTCAGGTTAAAGCCACAACTGGGGCTATTTTGAAATCTATTTTTCTAAACTACAGTTTACACCTTTCCAAAAACTATGCTGTGGTTATCTGGTGGGTAAGGTAAGGAGTGGATGAGGAGTTGCTGATTTTCCTTGAAAATCTGATTATAAGAATTCAGTCTCAGAGTTGGGACTATTTCGCGGATGGAGGGGAAGAGATTTAAATTCTCATGAGACCGCTTTCACTTTTACACACATTTCATATCTGTAGTCTCACCTGCAGATGACATTTTTAAAAAGGCTGGTTTGTGTTTAGTTTCAACTGCAGCCCTATAAAAATAAAATGGTCCAGTCAAGCCAGTGCCCAGGCCAACTGGCAACACTCAATGAGAGCTGTCTAAAGTACACAGGCATTGCAAAGAAAAGCATCCAGCCATGCCCTAACGCCATGCTAATTCAGTGTCCATGGATCATGCTGCACTTTAGCCAGGGTTAAAATAATCCCTGAAGCACTGACAGCGGGGTGAGGAGAGGCATTTTTAACATACCTGACTCCAGCAGCACTAGCCCTGAACCATTTCCAACAAGCCACTGGCAGGGCCTTTAGCAAGAGACTAAAACTGCCCCACGGGTTAAGAATCCAGAGAAACCAGCATGGTGGGGGCAGGAAGGTCTCCAACCCCTGCCCATGACTTGATGTGTAGGAGAGGGGGGTAGTTCCCCAGTCACTGCACGAAGAAGGGGAGGGGACTGCGCTGCATATAGTGCAGCACGCAGCCTTCAACCCTGCCTGCCCCTTCGGCCTCCTCCTTCCCCCTCCCTGCTGACCATGGCCCGGGCTCTGCCCTTCAGCTGCCGCCCTCAGCGCCCGCCCTGCACAAACAGGCACCTGCCTCCCGAGCCCCCGCCTGCCCCACTCGCCCCCGGCCCCCCAGCCGGGCCGGGCTCTCCCGCCCCGCCGCCCGCTTCTGCTGCCCCCAACCTCCCGCCGAGCCGGGCCCCACGGCAGCTCCCAGCCCCATCCTGCCCCCCGGCGGGGTCCGGCGGGAAAGCCGCAGCCGCCTTCCCTCGGCAGATGGCAGTCACGGCTCGCTGCGCGCCGCGCGGGCTGCCCGGCTCCGCGCCCCGCCGGGCTCGGCGCTGCCTACTGGCGGAGGGGCGGGTGTCCTGCGGGTGCGGGTGGATCCGCGGGAGCGTGGGGTTGGGGGGGCGGGCGCGGAGCATCCCCCGGGATGGAGCTGCCCGGTGCCAGCAGCGCCTGGCTGCAGACAGACCCTGCTCCTCCTCCATCTCCCCCGCCTCCGCCTCCCTCCCCGCCCCAGCCCCCTCGGCTGCTGCGGGCCAGGGGCTGCCACATCGCCCGGCCTCCCCAGTTCCCTCGCCCCCCCCCCCGTCCGCCTTCTCCCTCCCCCCACCCTCGCTGCTGACGTCTGGCTCTGCCCGTCTGAAAACTCCGCGCCGCGGCGGATGCGGCGGCTTTCAGGGGCTCGGCAGCGGCAGCCGCGGCGAAGATGGTGGCGGCTCCGTGCGCTCGCAGGCTGGCCCGGCGCTCGCACTCGGCGCTCATCGCGGCGCTCACCGTGCTGCTCCTGCAGACCCTGGTGGTGTGGAATTTCAGCAGCCTGGACTCCGGCGAGGAGCAGCGGGCCGGCGGCGGCCGGGAGAAGCGGGACCGGGGCGGCGGCGCCGGTGAGAGCAGCGACCACCGGGCGCATCAGCACCGCAGAGGACCTGCTGCATTCCACAGCAAGGCGCTGGTAGGTGCTGCCGCCCCCCCCCGCCGACCTCCATTCGCAGCCCGCCCCAACCCTGGCATCGGGGGCACCCGAAGGCTGCAGCGCGCCCCGGTCCCTCTCCCCCCTGCTTTGCACTTGGCCAGCTCGGCGGCGGCGGTGTAATTAATCGACTCTTCTCAGCAGGGTCGGGTTGGCCCCTTGCAAGTCTGCAAGAGGCATTCGGGCAGCTTCTTGCGTCTGCGTCGGGGGGAGGGGGCGATATGCATTTCCAGAACCCCAGGGCTTGGACCGGGGGAGAGGGGGGGGGGGAGAGAAAATCTGCTGGTGGCTTTTAAAGTGCAGTCGGGAGAGAAAGGCAAGAAGTTCTGCGGATGGGCGCCGGGTGGTTTTCGTGATCAGTGCATGCGCTGTAAGTGCCGTTAGAAGGCACGGGCAGGTAATTGATTGAAAAAGATCCAGCCTGGAGCCGCTCTGAAAACTTTGAAAGACGCTGCTCCGCTGCTGGAGTCATCGCTTTAACTGTGGCAATTGGGGTGGGAGGTGGGGGTCCTGCAAATAGGGTGACCAGATGTCCCGATTTTATAGGGACAGTCCCGATTTTGGGGGCTTTTTCTTATATAGGCTCCTATTACCCCCCCCACCCCCTGTCCTGATTTTTTACAGTTGCTATCTGGTCACCCTACCTGCAAAGTTAGAACGGAATGGGACCGATGTGTTGTAATTTCTCCGCTGGCCAGCAAGGCTCCCACCCCCAACCTTTGGAAGTAGCCGTGCTTGAGATGGCACGATCTAGGCACAGAAAACCTCCTTGGCGCTAACCAGTGCTGGGGTTGTTCAGAACAAGTCCGTGGAGGTGCATATTATTTATACATCATCACAGTGACGTATTTGTTTTAAACGTTCCCTCCCTCCCCCCATCTACACCCTGCATGCCTGCAAATCTGCTTTCTAAGGATTTCAGTCGTGGGAATGGGACTGTGCTTGTTGATTGGGCATCGTTTCATGTTCATGAGGGTTCTTGCGCGCTGGCTGGGCGCTGCTGTGGGAATGGCTTGTTGTACTCATAGGCTTGTCACTCACGTTTCCTGTGGTGTGAAAGTGACAAAGGAGCAGACAGCGCTGCAGCGGCGTTTTCTACTCCCCTGGCTGCTGGCAGCAGGAGACAGACCTACTAGACTCCGCTTTCCCATCATGTCACTCCTCTCTAGGAAAGGAGACTGTAACATTTTAACCCCTCCCCCCCTTCTCCCCGCAGGCTTGGTTCTCTCCACCTCAAATCTTGACTCTGCTCTTGCTCTTCACTCTAGAGCCCTTCACCTTGGAGTGCAGCTTTCCTATCCTATGGAAGAAAGTGATGTAGCTATTGAGTGTCTCTCTCCTCTTAGGGACTGAACCAAGCTCACAAGTATTCTCCCCAAAGAAAGTGAACAAACAGCAGGGGACCTAGTTATAAAACAGCAACAAAGGAAAATGCTTTAATGGGATCCTCTATTATTAGAAGTCCTCTTTTGAGACTTAATTATATTTTGAAATGCATCATTTTCTGAATCTTCCAAACCTCAGTCTGGTGTAGTTATCTCACTGATACATTCTTAAGGCCCTTACTATGCTGCTTTTTTGCATCTGGAAAACACACTGACACTATTCTTGATTGCACAACTGTATCAGGTACAGCAGGCAACCAGTGGTGAAATTTAATGCAATAATTTATTAGCCCACTAAGAATTAAATTCTTTATTTTTTTGCATACTCTCTAATGTCTATTTAAATTGCTTGAGCCTGGAACCACTGCATTTTCACAAAAGTAATTAGAAATTAAAAAAGTTATATTTCTGAATTGCAAACAGGCATGCAGTGGTATAGGTTTCCAAAGAAATGAATATGAAGCCCCAAATGTATTTCATTATGTATAAATGGTATTTAGTTTTCTGTAGTTCAAGAGAAGCTTCCTTTGTTTATGAGCTTTGCTTTAATAGACTTCTATATAAATCTGATTTAGGGAAGTTTTGCGTTGTCCCTTTTCAGATATGCACATTCTCTTTGTATCTATTTCTATCTCTGTATACATCATAAGAGAGAAAGCAAGAGTCTAGGGTTAGCTATGCCTTGTCTTCATAGATGACTGTGGGTGTCTCAACCACAAGTATGTTTTATGAAATCATCCCCTGTAATAAGAATAGATTAATGTTCTGTTGCTAAAATTCAGGGACGGTCTTCTGGAAGATTGCATACACTGTACCAGCGTGTGTGTTGAGCTTTTTTCAGCTTCCAAATAAAAGAATCTAAAATTCCTGCTTACTAAAATTAGCTTTTCTCTTGCTTTATTTTTACACAGTCCTCTCACTTTAATGACTTGTGTTCTGAAATTTTACATGTCAGACTTTACCCTCTTTCTCCTAGTATTCTGCCCTGTGCTCTCTTTTTTCCATTTATGTCGCTGTTTTCAGACCTCCTTTTTTCTCAAGCTGTTTCTCCCATCCCTCCAGTCTTGTATTTAGTTGTTGTCACATCAGGATTTATTTATTAAAGCAGTCACAGCTGTGACTTCTTTCAGGCCCAGGAGTCAACCTGAAACAAGTTTGCACCTATGTGCCCCTAGTATAACCAAAGGAAGGGGGCAGGCTCATCCTGCGGTCCTGTGGAGAAAATGCCTGTTATGAGCTCTGAACTGCAAGGGGCCATAAGACCATCATGTACTGGAACATGAAAGAATAAGACTGTGAAGCCTATGAAAAAGCTCACAAGGTTTTCTTGAAAATACAGCATTATGAACTGCCCATACAGCTTTGCTATTAAAAGTGAAGAAGATAATGTGGTGTCACTCAAAATGCTGATGTTGTACAAAGTCCTGAAATATTGGCTGTGTGATGCTCACAGTATTAAAACAGATATTTCAGTGCTTCTTACATCATTTGTGGATATGCATATTTAGAATAATATTTTTATGCTGACGATTAGCAGTCATTCCTTTATACGCTTGCTTTCGTTAAAGACGTAAATACTGAGTGATCCGGCTCCTTTTGAATCATGGTTTAGATAACCTGCTGTGTAAACACGTTCTATGAACTTATTATCCCTACACTTGCTACGGCCTGGTCTACTCTTAAAAATTAGATCGACCGAACTACATGGCAGAGCTGTGAAAAATTTTGTATCTTGGCCACCGTAGTTAGCTCAACCTAACCCTTAGTGTAGACGCAGCTAGGTTGATAGAAAAATTCTTCTGTCGACCTACTTACCTCCTCTCTGAGAGGTAGATTAATGCATCAATGGAAAAACCCCTTCTGTTGATGTAGGAGGTGTCTACACTACAGTGACACAGATGCTGCTGTGCTGGTCTAGCATAGACAAACCCTAAGTAACCAGTGGGTGTCCCACTGAGCCATGCCACAGTATCTTAAATATGAAACAAACAGTAATGTTGTATAAACAATATACACATGCGGTGTGGGGATAGATGATTTGGCAACACTTGTGGCTTTGCTTAAACTGCACCCCTCAGAGTGGTGACCATCTTTACACTTACTTCATCAGCAGTATACACACCCACTAAGCATCCATTTGATGACTAAAACATGTGCTTGATGGACCACAAATTGGATTTTTTGCAAATTTCTGGTAGAAATCAAACTAAGTATGAAAGATAAAGAGCTCTACTTAATATTCTGTCAACCCCTTTGAAGTTGGTAGGCTAAATTCGCAAACTACTGACCTACAACTGTCTTTTCCACAGATACATTGTTCATCTCAGTGTCATGCACATGACTGTCTTTATATTTAGGGGTGCACATTTGCTTATGTCAGATATGAAATATTAGCAAGAATTTTTTAGGAACATAGGACCTGTTTCTGATCCACACGGTATATAGGGATTAGCCCTATTAAGCTTTCTGGATCCCCAGAGACTACAAGCGACCGCTGGGCAGACCGAAAATGTGCTGGGCTGATCCCGTGACAAAACTCTTTGGCCAGAAATGTAAAGAACGTACTCGTAACAAAATAGAATGGTGCGGCGTCAACTTGCGTTCATGGAGGGACAGACGAGGACAAGCCAGAGAAAGGTGAAGGTCAATGGAGTTACACCAGTATTAAAATCTGTGTAGGAGAAAACTCCGGCCCATAATTTCTGGTGCTCTGTTTTTGTTTTAAAACACAATTTATATACTTCCTGAGCTGGTTTAGGTTTTCCTTTTTCAGCCTAAATTTCCCATAGTTTGCATTTATCAAATTTATCAAATTTGTTATAGGATATTTTCAAAAGTTGGCTGGCCTGAGTACAGTAGCTCCATTATACCCAAACAACTCTAGGGCTTAACCATTTCAAGAAGATTTTGACACAAAGTACTATATTCAAAGTACTATATATCCTCTCCGTTTATTTTTTTTTTCAGTTTAATCATAAGAGCACAGAATGCAGTTTGTTCTAGACTATTTTTACTGTTCATTCAGTCTGTTAACTGGACACTAGTGTTAAAATACTCATTGATGTGCCCAAAGGGAAGAACTGAATGTCTCCATCTGTGTGAAATAGTGGATACGTTGATCACTTTTCCTCCCTCCAGGAGAGACCATAATCATATTAAAAATATCTCTAGACTTTTTTTTTTAGCAAGAGCCACTTGTACATTAGATCCAACTTATTTTCTAATGTTTGCATAGAAAATATTTTGGACATTTGCTGAAGGTGGAACTTCCAAAAGCTCTGTCCAAATATTGCCACATATGGCTAAAATCTTTATTTTTAATTTTCCCTTCTTTTTTTGCTTCTGATCAGTGTGCAGAAATATATACAAGTATTAAAGAATGACATTTATTTTATTGTACTGAATCAAACACTAAGAGGTAAATAGTGTGGGGTTTTGGTAATTACTTCTGTAGGAAAAGAAACAATTTTTGAACCAAGTGTTTAAGGGGTATTTAGATTTATTCTAAATGCCATCAGATACATATAATAAGAAATTTCACTTGCAAAATGAAAAAAACTGCATTATAGTAAAAATGTTACCATTGTACCTGGGTATAATTAAATGCAAACTGCCAACTTGGCATAAAGAAATAATTTTGAACTGAGCTATTCTGCAAGTGAAAAAATTTACTGTGCTAGATCCCCTTACTCATAAGCCAGTTTCCTGCTGTTGTTCACGTTTAATTAAATCGTATTATGGATGTCTTTAAAGAAGTGTGAATTATATCAGTAACATTGACTTAAGTGGGTACTTGTAACAATATCTTTTTTTTTTTTTACATCCATTCAGGGCTATTTACAGAAGCTTTATGCGTTCAGCAATTATATATAGTAATTGATACCAAACAATAATTATGCTATTGTCTGAGAAAGGGTTGATTTTATTTAAAGGTATTATCTTTGAAAGGCATTGCAAAAGCTTTTTGCGGGAACGGAGTAAGTGTAATGTTTATTCTTAACAGAATTTTTAAATTCAGCTTGGTAGTGGTGGTGGAAGTGTCTTGCTGGATATTCTGCATTATGAGCCTTAAGGAAGGAAAGGAATGCAAATCTCAGCTTTGGGGCTGGTGCTGATGAAATGAATGTGACAGGGGAACTTCTGCTATAATTTTAGCTCACACTCAGTGTTGCATGCAGTTGACATGCAGTTATGCATTGCAGTGGATGCACTCACATTACCCAGCTGTGGCCTCTTCCCCGGAACCAGTTATTGAAAGCATCTGATGTGGGCTGCATGACTTTCTTTAATGTCATGTGTCATACAGCCCCATTGGGTTTTCATTCTTGTGTATAAGATAGTAAAGTAAAAATGCCAGCACTTTGTTAATATGTCAGTGCAGTGAAATGTAACTGTTGCCTGGTGGTGTGTTATACTGTAGGATCAAAGCATGTCTTCAATCATTAGTCTGAAATGCTGTATACCATATTTAAGAAATTGTATAAGAACACACTGCTGGCAGCAGCTTTCTCCCTTCTATACTGAGGGGGATGGTGTGGGGTCTTGCTTTGAGCACCTTTGCTGATCACCTCTATAGTAGCCTGTGGGATGAGAGCATTTCTTAGGTAGGTAGTTTCCAAGACATTTAGGCCTCTATACATTAATACTAACACCTCAAATGCCATACAGAAATGAACAGGCAGCCCATACACATTACTGTAGAGCACTGGTGTAATATGATCATGGTGAGATACCTTGCTTAACAAGTGAGTTGCTGCATTCTGCACCAACTTTAGTTTCTAAATGGGTTTAAAGTGTCCCCTGAAGTAGGGTGCAATGGCAGCAAGGTCCTTATCTGAGAGAAAAGAACTTCCCCCCATTTTTATCTGAGCAAGAGATGGGTATCAAGATGCTGCTGAAAGATGGTCAGACAACAATAATTGGGAATTTACCACACTGCCAAGTTGCAAACATGAGTTCAAAAAGATAGCCCTGTGAATTCCATTTCTGAAATGCACCTTTCAATACAGCGGGGGGAGAAAAGCAAAAACTACCAAAGCAATGTTTTTTCTGACTTTTTTAGGTCTAAAAGGCTTAAATGAGCTTGAATGTGACCTGCACATTTTTAGGCTAAATTTCAGTCTGATGTAAATTAAGCACCAGATCATGGAATCATAGAATCTCAGGGTTGGAAGGGACCCCAGGAGGTCATCTAGTCCAACACCCTGCTCAAAGCAGGACCAGTCCCCAACTAAATCATCCCAGCCAGAACTTTGTCAAGCCTGACCTTAAAAACCTCTAAGGAAGGAGATTCCACCATCCATTCCAGTGCTTCACCACCCTCCTAGTGAAGAAGTTTTTCCTAATATCCAATCTAAACCACCCCCACTGCAATTTGAGACCATTACACCTTGTTCTGTCATCTGGTACCACTGAGAACAGTCTAGATCCATCCTCTTTGGAACCCCCTTTCAGGTAGTTGAAAGCAGCTATCAAATCCCCCCTCATTCTTCTCTTCTGCGGACTAAACAGTTGCATCCGAAGAAGTGAGGTTTTTACTCACGAAAGCTTATGCCCAAATAAATCTGTTAGTCTTTAAGGTGCCACCAGACTCTTTGTTCTTCTTGTAGTGTGGGACTCAAAACTGGACACAGTACTCCAGATGAGGCCTCACCAATGTCGAATAGAGGGGAATGATCACGTCCCTCGATCTGCCGGCAATGCCCCTACTTATACAGCCCAAAATGCCGTTAGCCTTCTTGGCAACAAAGGCACACTGTTGACTCATATCCAGCTTCTCGTCCACTGTAATTCCTAGGTCCTTTTCTGCAGAACTGCTGCCTAGCCATTCGGTCCCTAGTCTGTAGTAGTGCATGGGATTCTTCCGTGCTAAGTGCAGGACTCTGCACTTGTCCTTGTTGAACCTCATCAGATTTCTTTTGGCCCAATCCTCTAATTTGTCTAGGTCCTTCTGGATCCTATCCCTACCCTCCAGTGTATCTGCCACTCCTCCCAGTTTAGTGCCATCTGCAAACTTGCTGATGGTGCAGCATCCTCCAGATCATTAATGAAGATATTGAATAAAACTGGCTCCAGGACTGACCCTTGGGGCACTCCGCTTGATACCGGCTGCCAACTAGACATGGAGCCATTTATCACTACCCGTTGAGCCTGATGATCTAGCCAGCTTTCTATCCACCTTATAGTCCATTCATCCAGCCCATACTTCTTTAACTTGCTGGCAAGAATAGTGTGGGAGTCCGTATTAAAAGCTTTGCTAAAGACAAGAAATAACACATCCACTGCTTTCCCCTCATCCACAGAGCCAGTTATCTCATTATAGAAGACAATTAGGTTAGTCAGGCATGACTTGCCCTTGGTAAATCCATGCTGACTGTTCCTGATCGCTTTCCTCTTCTCTAAGTGCTTCAGAATTGATTCCTTGAGGACCCGCTCCATGATTTTTCCAGGGACTGAGGTGAGGCTGACTGGCCTGTAGTTCCCCGGATCCTCCTCCTTCCCTTTTTTAAAGATGGGCACTACATTAGCCTTTTTCCAGATCCTGTGACCCCCACCCATGTGAGCACACCTGTTGATTCCAGTGGGACAGCTCACCAGAATAGGGGTTAGCAGAATTAGCCTTATGTAAACAAGAGGCCTCCTTGGGGCAGCCCAGCAAATGGCCTCTTGCCTCAGTTTCCCTCTTCAGTTCACAGTAAGTCCAATACAAGCATAGAATTATAGAACCGTAGGACTGAAAGGGACCTCAAGAGGTCTTCTAATCCAGTCCCTGCACTCATGGCATATCCTCAAGTCTCACCAGCCTGATGTCTTTCACCAGATCTGGACTCTTTATCCATAGTCCTTTGTCCCTCCACCAGGACAGCCAACCCAGCCCTTCCTTCTCAGGCACAAACTTGCTCTTCCTAGAGAGCATTCTGGAGCCTCTCCTGGTTCTTCTGGGCCCAGATCCCCAGCAAGAGGACACTAGTGGGTAAGCTTCTCCCCTCCCTTCAGCTCTCTGGCTCTTGATTCCGGCTCAGAGCCAGCAGATAACTCCCTCTCTTGCTCCTTCCGGCCTTCCGTCAGTCCTGGCTGTCTGACTGAAGGACATCAAGCATTCTTTCTAACTGAACCAGTCTGCTCCTGCCGCTCATAACTAAGTTGCAGGCTTCTGATATCTTCCCAGATGCTGCCCTGCCCTCTCAATTGGCCACCCGGTCTGGAACAGGAGCGCTCAGCCCAATTTCTTTTAGTGGGCCTGCTCCCCTATTATCTCCTGACATGGCAGAGTTATAAATTTCCTAAAGAATGGGTCCATAATGGAAATACTGACTTGGCCATTAACCACAGCTTCACTAGTTATCACAAGGATAATAACACCAAAGTACAACCTTAATAACAATTCAAAAGGGCAGTGAAGACAACTAATCATTTCATAATGAGAAAGGAGGAAAACAATACATTTAGAGACACAGAACTGCATAATCATTTTACAAAGCTTTAGCACTTAACAAGGCACATGTTAATAAAACAAACAAACCTTTTCAGTAACAGGGAACTAATGTATACATTATTTAAGAACAGTATTAGAGCCAGATTAAATTGATGGACTCTTGTAGTAGTGATCTCATTAAGCATCTTTTCTGTAGGGATCTGGGAAAGTTTTTCATGAAATGGATTTTTATTAATTGGGGTTGTCGGGGGACGTCTTTTTCAGACCATTGATTACTTTGATTATTTTTTATTATGTGATAGGTCTTTGCAGATGTTTCCTTTGAAATAAAAGCCACTTTGTGTTCTTGTTTTACCAGGGAAAACCAGTTGTTGTAAAGGAGACGTATACAAATCCCATTTGCTTGTCATCGAGTATTGCAAATGGCTACTTTACAGTACAGTATAAAATATCCTCATTATCTGTCATTTTTTGGGGCTATATTGAGAAATATTTTCCAAAATGTTTTTCCCTTTCTGTTTTGAAAATGCAATATACGAAGTGGAGATTTCAGATCCATCTTAATAGTGCTAGATAGTGAAACAGGAGCTGTTAGATAAGATTAGATAAAAGCAAGAAGTAAGCATAATTTGCAGGAATAGTCACACACTGATCTTGAGGATGAATTTGAATCAGAATTACTTCTGATTTTCTTTATATAGTTATAGTTCAATCCTGCACACATTAGATTCCAGGGGAATTTTGCCTTGTTTTCAGTCATGGGAGGAGGATCAAGTCCTTTACTTGTGTATTTTTCCCCCCAGTTTTTCTCACTGGTTGTCTAACTTCCTTAGTCATAGCTCAGTGGAGATTGGTGGTATGAGATGTAAATGTGACACCCATGAAAGGTTATTTACAAGATATCTTAGGGCTAGTCTTCACTTACCGGCTGGTCCGGCGGCACGCCATCGATGTTCTGGGATCGATCCCGGAAGTGCTCACAGTCAGCGCCGGTACTCCAGCTCGCCAAGAGGAGTACGCAGCGTCGACGGGGGGAGACTTCCTGCCGCGTCTGGACCGCGGTAAGTTCGGATTAAGGTACTTCGAATTCAGCTACGTTATTAACGTAGCTGAATTTGCGTACCTTAGTCCGATTTGGGGACTTAGTGGGGACCAGGCCTTAGTTAGTAGTTCCACGCTTAACCAATGTAGATGGACTCACTGGTTCTGAGAGAGCCTTGCTTTGTGTCCCTGTTTCATTTCCTGCTTGAAAATAATCTGTTATGGAAATCCTTCAGATCTAAAGCTCATTATTTAAAGTGTTAAAATACTGCGAACGCCAAATAACAAGCAACCTAATTTTTGCCGAAATAGAGAATACTTACAAGGGTAAAATTTTAAAACATGCCTGCGTCCCATTCTCAGGCACTTCGACTCCTAAGTCCCTTCTTAGGCTTTGACACTGCACCACAGAACACTGTGTTGAAAAGAAAAGTGTTAGAACATGGGACGAGGAGTCAGAGCCCTGGGTTCTGTTTTCATGTCTACCAATAAATTTTTGTGTCATCTTCAGCAAGGCATTTACAGTCTCATTTTCAAAAGAGGATCCTAATTTTGGGCACTCAAAAATTGAAACATCCAACTTTAGACACCTTGTGTCTGATTTTTCAAAGGAGGTGAGTACTTGCGAGTCCCATGGTTTAGTTGTTGGAGTTCTGAGTGCTAAGCGTCTCAGGTGGGCCAAAGCGTCAAAGCGTCTCAGGTGGGCCACCCAAAAACAATAGTCACACTTGGAAATTTTAGCTTGAACTTTCTGTGCCTCAGTGTCCCCATCTGTAAAACGAGTAGACTCAAGCTCACGGATCTCACAGAAGCGTTGTGGGTCTCAATTAATTCCTACTTGTAAAATGCGTAGAAATCTTCAGATAAGTCTGAGCCAGCTTCTGAGCTGATGTGCATCGGCTTAGCTCCATTGAAGTCAATAGAGCTATGTTAGTTCATACCATCTGAGAATTTTGGCCTTGCAAATGTAATAATTTTTATAATAATAGTATCAAACAATTATTATTTTTCTCTTTCTTTTCATTGAAAAATGAGAACACTATTTTCTCTTGGATCAGTGCAAGTAATTCACATTAATGGCCCACATGGAAGAAATATTCATTTGTTCAGTGCCATCAGTGTGCTAGAAACTTTACAGTCATGTAGGAAGACAGGTCCCTGCCTTGAAGAGCATACAGTCTGAATAGAAATGTAGCAAGTATACATGAAATAAAATCTACTGCCCGAACTGCTTTGAAATATTACTCTTACACATTGATTCAACAAGTGACTTAAGCACATGACTAACTTTAAGCACAAGGGTAGTTTCACTGACCTCCATGGGACTAACACTTCTCTGGAACTATTGTGTTTTGTTAGGCAGGTGCTTAGGTGCCCTGCTCATAGACTTTAAGGCTACCATGATCATGATCATCTAGTCTGACCTCCTGCACATCACAGAACCTCACCCATCCTGTAATAGGCCCATAACCACTGGCTGAGTCCCTGAAGTTTTCAAATCTTGGTTTAAAGACTTCAAGTTACAGAGACTCCACCATTTACTTTAGATCAAACCAAGTGACCTGTGCCCCATGCTGCAGAGGGAGGCAAAAAATTCCCAGAATATCTGCTAGGCTGACCTGGAAGAATGCCTTCCTGACCCCAAATATGGCTGTCAGTTAGACACTGAGCATGGGGGCAAGACCCACCAGTCAGACATGTGAGAAAGAAGCCTCTTTAGCAACTTAGAGCCCTCTCCATCTAGTGCCCCATCTCTGGCTGCTGGAAATATTTGCTAATAGCTGTCGCGGATGGGCCAAGTGCCATTGTAGGCAACCTCATCCTACCACCCCCACTATAAACTTAGCAAGCACAGTCTTGAAAGAAGACTTTGCCCCCATTACTCCACTTGGAAGGCTGTTCCAGAACTCCACTCCCTGCTGAACTGGGGCCTTAATTTGTGAGTGAAGGGGGCCGCCCCTCCCACTCAGCAGCCATAAAAACTGAGAGCCACATAATGCTGTTATGATTTACACATTGTGTAACTGTTCAATTCATCCTTTTGTGTCAAGTACTGAAAGGGTCACTATGGGACACTTATCATGTGACTCTTTATTTTTAGAGAAGATTAGTGGATTCCTCTGAGGGACAAAGTATTTATGGCCCTCTTTATAGCATGTGCAAATTGGCTTTTTTGGTAATGGAATTAGAGTAAATGAGTGTTGTTTCTATAAAGTAGATAGCCAGAAAAATAGAGCATGGTTGTCACTGAGGTCAAATCTTGAATGCTTCCCTCAGTATGTTCTATTTTCACATTACTGCTGTTTCTGTATTCTGTTATATTAATAGAGAGAATTAGTGAATGGAGCCTTTATTTTGTAAAAGTAAGTTCTAAGTAGAAGGATGACACTGTCTAGTTTTAGTTTAACCAAAATTTGTGTCTGTGGGTCATGGATAGTCAAACTTCAAACTTCAGCCTTTGATTGGTTGCATCCTTCAGATGAAATTTTGGTTTGTGTGGTTGCAGTTGGAGAATTTTTTTGCATACTTCTGACTTTTGGTTTTACTTTTCCTAATGTTATGCTTTCTGAATTTCTCTGAGGTTCATGTTGTTTTATGATTGGAAGAAACCCTAAGATATTTCCAGGGTTTTTAGTCCTCTTGTAGTCCCCCTGGGTGTTGAATGTTTTCCCTGTACCTCACCTGAGTCAGTAACTAGCTAAATGACAATCCACTCAATTGTAGGCCCTTAAATTGCGTCTCCCTGCAAGAACTGCTTGCCAATAGGGACATCTTAATGTTGGAAATTTGTGTGCAAAAATACCCTGTCATCAAAGTAATATATACCCAATGGCAAAAATACTCAGTGTTAGATTAAAAATAGCAAATAATTTTTACACACAAAGGTTAAAATTTTCAAATGTTGGTAGTTACAGCTGTGGACTTACATCCATATTTAGGCACCTAATTACATTGATTTAGATGCCTGAAACGGACATTTAAATACATAAATATGTATCCAGGTGTGAGACTTTAGGCATCCAAGTTCTGAAAATGTGGCCTAAAGTATGAAGCAAGCACAAACAAGCAGAAGAAATGTAAATGGAGTAAACAAAGCTGTTAGTGTGGACACCAGGAGAATAATAATACTTTACACTGCTGTGGTATCTCAAGTTAGGCATTCACTTAATTGAGTTGAGTAGCATGGTTGCATAAATAGAATCTTTGAGATGCGATCAGCACATACTGTAAGAGCAATAGTACCTCTGCAGTGAAGAATCCGTTACCTTTTTGGCAGTCTCACAGGAGAGAAGTATAAATCTCGACTGTAATATTTTGATAAGTCACTAGTTCTTATTAAAATAATAATTATGGTGATAATTATAACTGTAGTTTGCTCTCAGACTGAGCTGCTAACTGTACTGGGGAAAAAACCCTACCTATATTCTGTTAAAATAGTTAGAGCCCTAGCGCTGCCCTTTTCATGTCACATGTGCATCTCTTGGGAGTCTCACTTGTTTCCCCCCCACATATTTTGCCAGTGTGCTGCTGCTTCAGTTTGTAGAATAAAAGGCTGCATAACTCCCCTATAGGAGGATGCTTTAAATTCCTGCGCATACCAAAGGATCTGCTCCGGCTCCAAATTGGAGTTTTTCTGTTGACCGCAATGTGATCAAAATCAGGCCCAATATTGTACAGCGCTGCAGTAGTAAAATACTGTGACGAACCCACAGTCACCTGGTTCTTCGTGGTTGTTCCCATGCTGCATGCTGCAAGCAGTGACGATAGAACTCAGCGCTCCTCCTCCAAGGCCCAGGCTCCTATAATATTTGAACTAAAGGAAACTTTTCTCCGTCAGTACATAGGAATGGACATGCTGGGTCAGACCAAAGGTCCATCTAGCCCAGTATCCTGTCTTCCGACGGTGGCCAATGCCAAGTGCCCCAGAGGGAATGAACAGAACAGGTAATCACCAAGTGATCCATCCCCTGTCTCTCATTCCCAACTTCTGGCAAGGTAGAAGTATAGATTCCATGGTACCAGCTGAGCAGTTATGATCCTACTTAGTAGAGAAAAGTAGTAGGTATGCACACTAGCTAGCTTATTATAATGTTCTGTTGGGCTCCATTTAATAAATGAATGAACTTGATTAAAGGCCTGTTCATTTATTAAATAGGATTTCAAATATGATCATTTTATAAAAAACTAGTTTTGTGGTTATACCACATCTTCCCTCCCCCTACTAATAGGAATGGTGGTACTATACTTCATTTCTCTTCAGATTAATTTTCCTGACCTAGACCTGCAGCAGTTTAGCTTAGCAGAGGCAAAGTAGAAGGCACTGCTCCTTACTTTAGGGTAGCCAGATAATAGGGTTGCCACAGTAACCCCAGGCTGGGGGGAGGGGAATTGGAGTCTGAAGTTGCTTCCCTCCCCTCGCTGTTCATCTCACCAGCTAACCAGCCAAGAAACTGAGCAAGGGGCAGAGCTAGCGCCCTGAGTTGCAGAGCAAGATTTCCTTGCTTGGGAAGAGTAGTAATTCCAGGGCAGCAGTACAATTGTATGAGCTCTGTGATTGTACAACCAATGTAAAACTTGAATAAATCTGAACTCTTGAGGTGTTTGACTTTTATACCATTCTTACCGCAGTAGTTCTCCAGATACACATCTCATTATATATCATTAAACGTGATCATCATTTTTGAGGGATAATTGGCAGAGAGACGGGGTAAGATTTCATTTGCTTGTTGGGTAGGCTTACGATATAATCCTTTTGAGCAAGCGGCACCTCTGTGGCAGAGCCCTTGTGGAACTGGGTTTATGCACATTTCCCCATTGCAGAGTTTGACTGAAAGGTAGTTTTCATGTCAAAGATGGTTTGAGCATTTTTTTTTTATATCTTTGGATCTATAAGAAGAGGTGAGAAAAAGCAGCTATCCCCAAGCTCTAAGCACCCTTGGGATAGTGATTTAGAAACACAATCCTACAGCTGTGTACAGGTTATTCACATGGCTTATAACTGAGAGCCGGATTGGGCTCTTCAGGTTAAAATGACCCATCAACCCAGTAGTAGTTAGTAGGTTTTTTTTACATTGAAAATTTAAATCAATAATATTGGATTATTTTATTTACCCTTTTTGGTGCCATCACTGTCGGACAGAAAAACTCATGCTGCAAAAGTGCCATCATTAGGATATTTCATTTTGTGTTTTTTTGGTTTTTTTTTAAAAGACCATTAGGGCAATTTTTCCTCAGTTATACTAGTGTGAATCTGGGGTAATTCTATGACATCAGTGCCTTCAATTTATCCATAAGTTATTTTGCACCAGCCTAACCAAGAGGAGAATTTGGATCTTAAAGTTAAAATGGTCCTTGAAAGGACTGTGTACTGAAATAGTGTGGAGATAAGATATGCACCAGTGATAGAGCATTTGCGTGCTTTTTGAACTGTCACTACAATTTCATAATGAGTCATAATCAGTCAGATAACATCCTATAAAGATTTTCTTGTTGGTCTATTTCTGGAGGGTGCAGAAGAAAATAAAATAAAGGGTTCTGTGGAATTTTGTGAGGCCTGGAATTAACTGAATTGCTGTATTCCATGTCCAGTTTAGCCTAAAGGAGGTGGATATCTTCCTTTTCCAGACAGGTTAATTTCAATCAGGCTTTAAGCTAAACTCCACTCTCATCAAGAACTCGATTCACAATCCCAATGGCTTCAGTTGGCTTTGGATCGAGCCATATAAGGTATTGTCTATTTAGCTTATTAACAAGTATTTGTTTTCAAGTATTAGTTGGGTTTATTTAATCTAAATGTGTTTATTTTCCTCCCTGTTGTTGAACGATTTCTTTTTGTTTGCTGGTGTTAGTTTTACTGGCTAGTCATAGAACCTAATACTACTCCGGTTGAAGTAAACGGGAGTTGTGACATTGACTCTTTGGGAAGGATTGGGCCAATATATTGGTAACACAACTGCTCAGCAAGTTAGATGGAAGGTGGATTAATATAATTGAAAAGCTAACTCTGTTTTGATTCTCTGTCAGATAGTAAATATTAATGATCCTTTATGAATCAGTGTTTCTCTTTTGTTGGATGAATGATTGTTAAATGCACTTGTGCAGTTTTATTTTTTTCCCTTTCATTATTGCTTATGAACTTGCCTCAATAAATAATGAGGCACAAAGGATTTGACTTTGCTGTCATTTGTAGGGTGCTTTGTTATTGTCTCGAAGTTGCATGGCTTGCAAGTGTATTTCCTGTTTTGTAAAAAAAGAAAAAAAAAAATTTCCTACAGCTGTTGTCGTGCTTTATGCATCTGCACTCTTGGGGTGCATGGGATCTGAGTTACAGCAGAATTTATGTATTTAAAGTCCATTGTCACCATTTATGTTGTAACTTCACCATCATGTATGGATACTGTGGGTTTTTTAATTCCTCTTGAGTAAAGTACCATGGGTGAATGTTTGGTGTCTTTACGAAGATGAAGCATGTTCAGGGCATGGTTTTGCAACTCTTACATTGGTGAGCCTTTACTCCTCTAGTAGTCCCAATGAAGTCAACTACTAACAGGAGTAAACATTCACCTGTGTAAGTAGGAGTTATACAGTTCGGCCTTAGGCCAAGATTTTCAAGAGTGTTTAATGTCACGCCTGGACTGGCTCACAACCATTAGTGCCAACCTCAGGACAGAATGTCAAGAAGCTGGGCAGAGACCCCAAACTGCTTGTACGTTCTATATTTAAATTTCACCAACTCAGTAACAAATGTGAACCCCTAATGCACTATAGCAATCTTGCCATGGAGTCACAGACAGTCCTTTTGAGCATTCCAGTTTATCTTCCACCCAGGCAAGCTCGAGTTAGTAGTGATAGATGGTTGCTATACACCAAAGATCACAAAATATTCAGGTTACTCCCAGTCCCAAAGGACCAGTCACTTATCCCAGGTCAGTTTGTATCTTAGATTAGTATCAAAGACACCTGCTTGTGGCCAATTCTATAGTAAAGTCTGTAAGGATTTATTAACTAAGAAAAGAGAGCGTTATTAAAGCAGGCAAACATATATATATAACACAAATGAGTTACAGTCTGTGGTTTCAAAAGGTGACAGAGTAGTAATCTGTCAGCTGTGAATTCTTTCAGGGCTAAACCAGGTTGATCCTGGGGATCTCTGCTTCTGTTTCATAGCTCCAGCCCTCTGAGAGTCAAAACGCAAAAGAAATGACAGATTTTCATGTCAGCTATTTTTATTTCCTTCTTCCAGAATTCAAACTGATGGCATGAGCTCTTTTGCATGTAGCCTCTTCATGGGTGCAAGGGAGCAATTAACGAAGTCTTTGTATTGTGATGTCCCACAATGGCCCATTTTGTTTTGATAGGCCTTCTTGATAGGCCTCCTGACTGGGTTTATAATTTCAACACAAACATTTTTTACAGTTACAAGGCAAAAACTTAAATAGTACCTATAGCAGGTGATAAAGATAAGTGAGATTAATGCATGCAGCAACTTGAAAGCATTTCATAAAGTCTATACACTTAACGCAGGGGTTCTCAAACTGGGGGTCAGGATCCCTCGGAGGTCACGAGTTATTATGGGGCGGTCGCGAGCTGTAAACCTCCACCCCAAACCCTGCTTTGCTCCAGCATTTATAATGGTGTTAAATATATTAAAAAGTGTTTTTAGTTTATAAGGGGGATTGCACTCAGAGGCTTGCTATGTGAAAGGGGTCACCAGTAAAAAAAAAAGTTTGAGAGCCACTGACTTAATGCATTGTGATAAGTCCAATACCCATCTTAACCATACTAACAGCCAGGTAAAACAAACTTGTTTCCAGCAATGAATTTGTCCGTGCTTGGCTAAGCCCTAAAGCTTTGCAAGAGCTAGCACCTTGTCTACCAGCATCACACCTAATTTAAAGGGGCCTGGAATTTGGAGAGTGTGTGTTCATCACTTTCTGAAAATCATGCTCTTTTAAACTGAAGCATGCAAAATAGCTAGTCACTTTCTAAAATCTTGGCTTCACTATTTAATATTGACCCAAATGTTGATCATCATTAATCTATATCAACATGGTATGGGGGTCATTATGAAATATTACCTTTAGTGACACTTATACAAAATGAAGGTCCCCAGTTCTACATACATGGGGCTCATTGCAGGACTGAGGTGTAAGGAGTGTTAAGAGCCTGTCCATGAAAGATGCTGACCATCCTCAGTAAAGCTGTTGGAGTTCAGGTTGGTTGGTCTCTGGCAGGATCAGGTACAAATCAAGGCAGAAATATGCTTAAAGGAATATTGCAGGTTAAAAATCATATATTTAAGAACACAATGTCATTCCCATTAAGTAATTAAAACTGATATGATTTTTAAAAACTGGTTTAACTTGCATTGGTTTTGCCATTTGTATTTTGCTTTAGTCAGTGAAAGTTGACTGATTTTAGTGTGTCCATTGTTTGTTTGTTTATCTTTAGTTTCTAGTCAGTTTCACTTTCAGGTCCTCCTGAAAAAGCACCTGGAAGGAATGTTTTGTTTACAAATAGTGCAAAGGAAAATACCATTTTTTAAAAAATTCCCATAATTTAAAAAAAAGCAATTGAATAATTGTAAATGGTTTTGATTTATATGTGGATTTTGTAAAATATTATTTCTGCAAAAGTTATAATTTGGGTAAATCTCATCTGACAGTTTCCCTTTATAAATAAATTAAAGTGTAAAAAATTATATAAAATTCCCATAACTTTGTTTTTTGTTTGTTTACTTGCTCTGCATTCTCAAATGGAGGTTGTTTTTATGGGCAAACAAATAGTGTCGGTTTAACTCCAATCACTACAGAGAATTGCTACATTTTTTTGTTGAACCGTGCAGTCATTCTCCAACAATGACACTGCATTTTTATGATTTTGAAAAATATAATTTTATAATGTAGAAGATTTTTCTTAGGTGAATGAGCATATTGTTAATTATTCTGCTGACCTTGACAAACATCTTTCTAAAACATTGTGTTAATGGTTTCATCATATTGCATTACTAATGATTCTCATGCAGACAGTAATACCTGTTGAATTTTGCGCTGTGATTGATTTAATGGAAGTTTTCATTTCAGCTTAAATGCACTTAACATACCTTTACATTTTGGTGGGTTTTTTTTAAATAGTACCAGTCCATATCTAACAATTGCTTAATTTGAATTCAGTGAGGTGGTCACCAGCTGAACCCTTCACAGCTTTTATCAAAGCCAAGTGGAGTGAGATTTCAGACAGTCACTGTGGTTGAGGTATCTGCATCGCTTTCAGGGGCTACCACTGGTTCTCAACCTGCGGCCCATGGGCTGCTTGCGGCCCAGTCAGCACCCAGCTGCAGTCCAGGTGACATCCTCAGGGCCATACAGGTAGTATTGGATGTGGCCCACATAACACACATGCTGCCCACAATGGTAAATAAGCTGAGAACCACTAGGCTAGTCTATACTAGCATTTAACTCAAGTTTATTGTTTGCCAGTTAGCTACCAGCACATTGGTCTGTGCTGGTCTGGCCAGGGCTCAGCCAGTGTTAAGGTAAACCATGAACATTGGTGTCCTGAAGCTGGGTAGTGTTCAGAGTAGTACACACAGCGCATTAGCTAATGTGAGTTAGTTGTCAGTCAATTAATTCGTGTTTGAAGAAAACTCTAGTGGGGACAAGTCCTGAGAAAAAGGATGGTCTTGTGGTTCAGGCACTGCCCTAGTACTCAGGAGATATAGGTTCACTTCCCAGCTTTGCTACAGGTTTCCTGTCTGATCGCAGGCAAGTCACGTGCTGATCTCTCTCTCAGTTCCCATTTTGTAGGATGGGAATTATAGTACTTCTTTTCTCTAACACCTCTTCAGGGCATGATTTGTCTCTTATCGTCTGTCTGTACAGCACCTATTTCAATGGGACTCCAAGTTTGGGCCCATGGGTTTATTGTAATACAAATAATAATAATGATATGGTCCTTTGGTCTGAAATGGTGTCCCCATGACAGCTCAGGTCTTGGCATGATCTGACAGCAAGGTTGGTTGTCATAGTCCTTTCTGCTTCTGCTCCTTTCTAGTCCATGGGACTGGCTGGGCAACTGCTACCAGCCTGCTCTTTGAAGATGCTGCTCTCTGTTCTGTCAGACTTTCAGCTCCCTCTGCCAGGAGGTGGTGAGAGCTTGTCCTGTCAGTGCCACTAAGGAAGAATTAATTTGTGTCCTGTTTGCAGGGTCACTTACATATTGATGAGGTACTGATGAATTAGTGCTTGCAGAAGTGATACGTATTAGAACCTGCTTAGAATGAGCTCTGAACTAGTGAAACTCCTATCTTAGTGAAGTAGAATAAACATCTCTAATTATCTCAGTGCATTTCATTGGGCAAACTATAATATGGGTTTACAGCAGAGGTCTCAAACACGTGGCCCATGGGGTTCTTTCATGCGGCCCCCCCAAGCTCCCCTCGCCCCCCCTGCCCACCCGATGGCGCTGCGAGCCCCGCACCGCTCCCTGAAGTGGCTGAAACTATGTCCCTGCAGCCCTGGGTGGGGGGAGTAGAGGGCTCTGTGCTCTCGCTTCCAGGCACTGCCCCCCGCAGCTCCCATTGGCTGGGAATGGGGAAATGCAGCCAATGGGAGCTTTGGGGGAGGTACCTTGAGGAGCTAGAGCAGCACATAATGCCTTCCCCCGCCCCCTGGGGTCTCTGGCTGCTTTCTGGAGTGGAGCAGAGTGGAGCGGGGCCAGGGGCCAGGGCAGGCAGGCAGGGAGCCTACCCTGGCCACGGTGCGCGGTGTTGCCACCCCGGAGCCGCTCTAGGTAAGCGGTGCCGGGCCGGAGCCCACACCCCGCACCTCAACCCCCTGTCCAGAGCCCCCTGCCACATCCCACACCCTTCCGTACCCCAACTCCCTGCCCTGAGCCCCCTGCTGCACCCCTCACCCCTCCTGCACCCCACACCCCAATTCCCTGCCCTGAGCCCTCTGCTGTACCCTGCACACCTCCTGCACCTCAACTCCCTGCCCTGAGCCCTCTGCTGTNTACCCTGCACACCTCCTGCACCTCAACTCCCTGCCCTGAGCCCCCATCACATCCTGCCCCCCTCCTGCACCCCCTGGGGGCAGGGAGGGGGGCAGAGTTGGGGTGAGGACTTAAGGGAAGGGGTTGGAATGGGGGCAGGGAAGGGGTGGGAAGAGGCAGGGCAGGGCCTCATGGAAGGGGTGGAATGGGGGGCGGGGCTGGGGGCAGCAAGGCGTGGGTGTCAGTGATGTGGCCCTCAGGCCAATGCACTAGTTCTCATGCGGCTCTCGTGGTCATTTGAGTTTGTGACCCCTGGTTTACAGCAAACGTCTGCTGACTAGGGATGGGGCAAATCTAACCCATCCCATTCTATTGCAGTAAAAGTTCCCCCGGCAGTGGACTGAGGTGTATTTAGCATTTGTTATCCATGGAGCACAGAAATATGTAGATTTTAAAGTTACTGTATTGGAGGTGCAACCTCTGCAGAACATCCCTGTCTATTTCTTTAGAGGACTAGGCTGATTTAGATGGGTTGGATGGTATAAGGAGTGTTAATTGCTTGACATTTGCACTCGGGGGATATGTAGGAGAAGGTTGCGTGCAGAGAGCGTTGTAAAAAGGCTGGCTAATGTAGCTAAAATACATTATGGGGATTTGTCTAGACCAGTGAGATTTGCATTGGTATAACTACATTAATGTGGTTACACAGACATGAACCTCTAGTGCAGAAATACTGCATTGATACACAAGCTCCATTTTTTTGCAGGTTCAGTGTGTCTACATTAGGGGGTTGTACCAATGTAACAATATTGCTGAAGTTACACTGGTGAAAATCTCCCTAATCTGGTATTTGGGAAGCACTGGCCTGAGCAAGCAGAGAGAGAGAATAAAATGGGGGTTGGGGGGACCCAAACCTGTTGAGAAGAGACAGCGTTGCCTGAACTTACACTGCACGGGCAAGGCTGTGCTAGTGTGTTCTGTGCTGCTTGGTTTGACAGCATCACGTAGGAGCATGCACAGATATGAATTCATCATAAAACAATATGTCTCAGTACCCAGAACTCTAGTGCGGGACTCAAGTGCAAATTATTGCACCATCTACACTGAAATATACGGCTGTTTGACTTTTATTTTGTGGGCTGGATGGCCCAAATCAGGAGAGTAATTCTGAATAGTAGCTAGGTACTAGTGCCAGCGGCAATAATTTTGCCTGGCTGGCCCAGCAGCAGCTGTTTCTATTTCCCTTCTGTTTCAGAGTGGTGGGTAGAAGGGGACCCATTTTATCTTCTTTCTGATATTTTTGTAATCGGCATAATTTTTCAGGGGACTGCACACATCTGTGGTCTAAAATCTGTGCTCAGGCTTCATGTAATCAATGGAAACTGACATTTCTCATATCCCAAGGTTAGCTTGCCGTTCGTGAAAAGCACGCGCTGCTCTACTCTCCTCTTTTCCTTTTATTTTCATGATTTTATATTATTTTTTATCAAGTCTTTCTGTTTCCACATGCAAACATGAATGTCAGACCTCTTGTACATCCCCACAATATGCCAGGGTTTTGTTGACTTTCTTAGCTGAAATCTCTTTACCTCTGCCCCCATTTTATTGTGTTCAGAAATTTCAGATTTTGAGTCACTTTCAGCTGTTGAATTCACTAAGCCCTTGAGAAGAAGCAATTGTATTTTCACTCACGTGCTAAAATGAGCTGACTAAACAAAATGTAAACAGATGTTTCCTTGCTGGTGACACACTTCAGAAAAATATACCTTCTAAAGACATTAGCCAGCTGCATGTTGGAAGGCAAGTTAAACGGCTGTGCATATATGAAGCAATCCATTGACCCAATCTTTACTCAAGCAAAATTCCCACTAAGTGAACAGGACTGCAGAATTGGACAGTTACCTTGATGTTTTTAAATGACAGGATCACAATATTATGTTAGCCAAGAAGCTGATTTTCCTTGTGGAACTGCTATAAACACATTGGGCCTAATTCTGCTCTTACACTGGTTTACCCTGCTGTAATGTCAGTGACTTGCATGGAATTACTCCTGTTAGGTAAGAGTAGTATCAGGCTCAGGGTTGCACGATGGCCGGATGAAACTTTCATTAAACTGTAAACTTACATTAAAACCTTGCTATGATATGATCTAAACAATCCTGTAAATAGTGCATATCAACAAACATTTGCAAACAAAAGATTAGTGACTAGAAAACAAACTTTTTGCTTGTGTTTCTTTTTGTTGCTAACCTGGTAAATCTGCATCCTGGCTTCCTGCCTGTGGCACTTTTCTTTCTCTGGTGCAAATAACTTGCATTTTTCATCATTTGGGCTATTTATTGTGAGATTACGATCCTTGGGTCAGTATAAGGTCTGTAGATGTATGTTGGATGATCAGAGTTGAAATCAGATGAAATCCTGTTATAAATTAACTTGAGACCCTATTATGCCCGTGTAACTTGCGTACCCAAGACTGTACCATCTTGTATGGCTGTCTTGGCTAAATTTAAGCTGAAGGGATGATTAATATGGTATAGCAGCTGTAAACTAAGGAATGGATACTAAAACGTTTGAAGATCCCTTTAGTACATTTAGCACTTTCAAGGCTAGTTGTAAAGAATGTGAACGGACTGTTTTTGTGGGATGTTCTGTTTAGTCATTTTCACCATGTTTGTCACAATGGAATCTAAGTTCCTGCTTTTGTCAAGATGATTTCACTGGACTTTCGTGTGAGTTGGTGTGTGTTAAGTGGGTTAGTGATTATTTTAGACTGTGTTGGTGTCTTTCAGAGACATAAGGTGCAGCTGGGGGAGGAGGATTTAAGGCATGTATGTGGTTCGTGCAGTACTTACAAATAGAATTTTAGAGGTGTCACTGTCTCAGACTGGCTGCTGCTCTCTGCTTTCAACCCATTGCCTGCTTACCATTTGCAAACTCTGCCCAATGTAGTTTTCATCCCAGATTCCTTTTTGGTGCAAAACTTTCCTTTATTTCCACTTTGTGCTGAGCTCAGCTCACTGCTGCTACTGTTTCTAATAACCTGAGGCGACAACACATGGAAACATTTGACTGAATGCTCAGCTGCTACACTGTGGGATGGCTGCTGTGCAGAGGGCCACATAAGTGAACAATTGTACTGCTGTGTTGAGCACTTTGCCAGAACTGTGTTAGGATCCCTGCAGGGCTGAACTTCGGCCACCCGTGATGCAGCGGAACACGCCCTACTTGCCCGCACAAGGACTGATCACATGTTTAGAGGTTAAATTGTTGTATGGGGTCTTCAGTAAACAACAGAAATTTTCTTTTGTTCTCTAAAAGAACAATAATAGTGGCACAGAAGAGAACTGTTATCACAGACTGGTATCTTCGTCACTTCTCTCCAAATTATAATTTTCCACAGGTCATATTTTCATGGAGTCCTTTTAATTATTTTTCTTTCCCCCTGAATAGAGGATGTTTGTATTAAGCTTTGAGCATTACCTAACATTGTGTTCCCTGTATGCACATAATGAACAATTTTGTTCAAGAGAAAAAGCAGACAATTTTTTAAATCTTCGGTGCACTGTGCACTTTTTGCAGACTCTGCAAAATACCTATGTAAACAATGCATAGCATATTCCAACTGGAAGTAAACTTCTGGCATGCAGCTTTTATCTGTGAAACCAGAAACCTTCACAAATGCTACCCATTTAATATAAAACCACAGTACTTTTAGATCTTGAATAATGCAGATAAGTGGCTTGACCAAAGCTCTTGACACTCTGGAACATTCATTATTTCACATAAATAAGGGAAATATACCAAGAAAAGATTAATATTCATTTTATTAGTCTTCAAACATAGCCTTTACATACTGTTTGCAAACATTAACTAATTGTATATTCCTTTATAAAAGCCTTTTAAAACTAGTATTCGTATCAGCTTTCATATATATAAATAAATAAAACAAAGCAGGACTCTGTCCCTTGTGTTACCATGATTTCATCTTTAGATGACAACCAAAAGGCCCATAAACTGAAGTAGTAAGTATTCTTGTTGGTAGAATGAATGAATACCTGGACAGACTTCATGGTTTATTTTATAAGCATACAGTTCTTTTTGCAGGCTTTATGTCTTTAACACAACCTTCTCTGATGAGGTCTGATCTATAATATCTGACTTCTTCCCCTTGAATGCCATTTTGATTTAGTATACAGGGGCTCTGGAACAATTTGTATAGTGGAGGTGCTGAGAGCCAATGAACCCAACTGTAAACCCTGTATATGATGGAACCCACTTCAAGACAGGGAGTGCGGCAGCACCCTCAGCACCCCTAGTTCCAGCACCATTGTTGATATACATTTGATTTCCTCCCATTTTTGCTTTATGGGTGAATTCACTCCTGTGCAGAGATCCAGTACCAGTCCTGTGCATCACTTTGAAGCCCTCAAATTAAGGTTTAAATAGGAAGTTAGTATGTATAGGCCTTCGTACTGCTCTCTGCACAGAGGTGAATTTCACCTGGAATTAAATTCTACCTCATGAAATCTACACTGAAGTCACTGTGAGGTATAAAAGTAAGATTTTAAATGACTGTTAAAAATTATTTGATTGACCCTGTTCAGGCAAATAGAAAATCTTAAATTGAATATTTGTGTAATAATCCAAGATGGCTAACACAAGAGACCATGTTGGAAGAAGGTACAATTAGAATCTCATCTTCAGACAAAATCCCATGTGTTTGAGGAAATATAGCTGATGACTTTATTTTTATTACTCCAGATAAATCAGAAAGTTAACTTAGCAATGACTGGTCACACTGCCACTGTTAAATGTCCAAAGGGAATCTTCTGTCTTAAGAAGCAGGATCTGTTAACAATTATTTATAAAATAAGCATTTTACTTTTGGTTTTCCATGAAAGGGGCTAATTAATTTTAAAAACATTTTTCATACTTATTCTGCTGTGCACTCTTTATGAAACTAAATGTTTTATGGCAAGTATCTATTCATCTGTTTATCACAATAATTGAAAACTAAGGCTGCCATTAAAACCAATATATGGAAACAAAATATGGCATATCTGTTAAACTGTGTTGGTAGGGTTGTGTTAGAGAATTGATCCCTGCTTGTGGTATGTGTGCGTAGAATATAGTGATTCATATTCTAAAAGCATGTTTAACACAATACTACATGTGAGAGTTTTGTATAAATATAGCTAAAATGGAAGCTATAGTTCCGAACTGGACTAGAAATAGGGAATACACTTTTGACAGTAAGAGCACTTACCACTGGAACAATTTTCCTAGAAGCGTGGTGGATTCTCCAGTACTTTAACTCTTTAAATAAAGAGTGGATGCTCTTGCTCAGTCAGAAATTATGGGCTTGATACTAGAATTACTGAGTGAAATTCTGTGGTTTATATCATGCCGGAGGTCAGAATAGATATTCATAATGGTCCATTCTGACCTTAAAATCTATATATTCGGGGAACATGATATAATAGAACATTAAATCTGAGATTGAGATAGTGTAGCCCAGGGCTGTAGGTGAAATTCTGTCCTCAGATACACTTGGGAAGTTCTCATTAAAGTCACAGGACAGGATTTGGCCCTTTATCCAGCCAATTCTGTTAGCTGAGCCCATGGATGTGTTATCCCTCGATAGTCCTAATCTTGAACTAACTACGTTTTTAATACGTTTGAATGAGTTGAATGTTAACATTTAAAAAGTTCTACTTTTCACTAGTCAGTGAGTGAGGGGCAAAATATTGCCATGATCAAAAACTGGCTGAGAGGGGAAACAAAGAATAGGAATAAATAATCACTTTTCATCATGGCAAAAGGTTAGCAGAGTGCCTTGAGGT
Source organism: Trachemys scripta elegans (assembly GCF_013100865.1). NCBI lineage: Eukaryota > Metazoa > Chordata > Testudines > Emydidae > Trachemys > Trachemys scripta. The sequence goes on along the minus strand of NC_048307.1, from coordinate 18,515,244 downwards.
TGTGTATTAGGTCCAGTGTTGTTTTAATATATTTATTAATTTGGAAAGGAAGTTAAGCTCTGAGTTTGTTATCTATGACAGCTGAACTGGGCGGGGTGAAAGACTCCTCCCCTGGGAAAGACATAACCTTCTGCAGCTGCAGGAGTGCAGACAATTCCCTATCATAATGAGTAGCCTTTTAGAAATTGATAAAGCCTGAGCCAGCAGATCATTTTTTGGTTGGCTCAGAGCCATTATGTTATGATCTGATTTCAGTTAATGGTATTAAATGACAAGAGACTAGTACTTATCTACATGTCAGAAATGAACAAACTTTTGCACTCAGGTGTGTGGTGTTTTATTACTTTTTATTGATGTACCGTATCACTTCATCCTGTGATTCTGTTAAATCTCGCTAGCTGTGAACAAGGTTACAAGGTTGAGTCAGCACTTGGATGGCTCCTAAGGAGCACAGGGTCTAAATGGCACTATTCCCTTTAAGTTTGTACTAAACAGATGCTGCATTGGTGGAACTATGTCAATAGAGGGACCATCTTTCTAATAAGATGCAAAACAGAAGTCCAGTTCACTTGTTATTAAAGATTTCATGCCATCGCTATTCAAAAAATAGGTATGTTAATACTGGAGTCATGGCCAGAATCTGATTTGGCAAACTACTGTCTTTCTACCTAAATTCCCTATGAAGTTGGAAAAGATTTTCTTCACTCCCTGGCTTATACTGTTGTGCAATGTGCTGCTTTGTGCCGTTAAACAGTTTGCCACATTTCATCACAGAGCTGGCTGCATTTTAGTGGTGGATGAAGTAACAGCCTGTGTATAGTTGCAGTTTGAGACCTCCATCCTGCAAGTTATTCTCTGCAGGCAACCTCACAGACTTCAGTAGAACACAACTCATGCAGATTTACTTGTACAGTTGAGGCCTATGTTTCTAACAGTACTATAGGATGTAAGGCCATTATATTTGCACAAAGCAGTGTTTGAAGCTGTACTGGGTGAACTATTTTGGTGGCAGACAAAAATCTTTTAAAGATTCTCTAATCATGATCTGTCTTGCAGAATTATTGATGCTGTGTCTGTAAATGGAATCCATATTTTGGACTTCATCCTAGTTGGAAGTCTGTTTTTATTTTATAAGTAGGAGTTTACATATTACTATATTTGCTGTGTAAGCAACATTTTAATTAATGCAAAAAAAAATTGTTTTGTAGGACTTCTGGAATAAAGTTGGCAGTTTGTAACATATAGACTGTTCCTCAGTGTGACTTAGTGTGAAGTATCTAAGATGTTTGTGTAACTATCAGAGTGACTTTGTTAAATGCTCAAAATACCATAACTGTGTTGTGGCCAAAGGTCTTTACACCTGGAAAATTAAAGTCCACTGACAGAATGTGTTTAGTGACTTTTGTGCACCTGAACTGCTAACTCCTGATGCAAGTTCAGTGAAATGTAGGATTTGACTTTGGAAGTTATGGCCTAAATTCCCTTCATTGTGAGGGACTCCTTTTGGCCCATACACCTCACCAGAGAGGGCAGAAAATCTGGGAAAGATTCCAAAGAGGGTTTGTGGGAGTCAAGAATGGCTAAGTGGGATTCTGCACTCCACTCATGTCCACACACAAGCTCTCTCATCTGTACATGATGTTCTTGGTGATGGTCTGTCCAGCCTAGTAGCTGGGTTTTTAAGAAGGTTCTGCAATCATTTTGGAGCTGATGATTTATTGATAGTTTTTCCTCCCAACTCCTGCTAAGCAAAAATGCCATTATGAGAACAAAGGAGTGTGTAAGATTTTAAACTTGTCAACATTGCCCGTTTTCTCCATGTAACGTTGCTATCTTTGAAGTGGCTGTGCACAGAAATGAGTGCTACAGAGCACTCGGCCCATTGCATAAATATGAGGGTCCATGCTTTGCTTTGTTCCGCAGGTAGAATTTAAAATCCCAAATAGATTTTTTTTTTTAAAGGCTCATAGTCAAGCTGTTATAGTTAGTCTGCACCTGTTATGTTTGTTCATATCTGCCACTGTGATCGTATTCTGTAGCATCCAAGCTTTCGTTTCAGAAAATGAAAAAAAAAAGGGGGGGGGGGTAGGGGAAGGAATCAAACCATTAGCACTTAAGGTTGTGGAGATAGCGCTTTTTTTATATAAGTCCATGTGCTAATATTTTGTCAAGCCAGCAGCTAAGTTTGCTGAAACAAACAAATGTAAAGTCACTGTCCAGTTCAACCTGACATCAGAACCTGCCAGTGACGAGTCCTAATGTACAGACATCCAGTTTGGATCACTAAAATGTAATCAGGAGAGGAAAATGAGCCTGTTTTTTGTTTGATATCTTGAATTCTTGTGTAGAGCTTTTTTCCCAAAATAAAGCTGGATCTCACCAGTCTCATTGGTGTAATCAAAGCAAAAATAACGCCTATAGCTTTTTAAAAAACTGCTGCTTCTAACCTTTTTTTTTTTTTTTTTTTTTTTAAATCTCTATTTAAAAGGGCATATTACTTCAATTGATGTGCAGGTTAGCTGGCTTGCATCAAAGGAATACCTCTTACAAATGGCAGAAAGTCTTATCTTTTTTTCCTTTTCCCATAGGAAACTGAAAGATATCTCTTCAGATATTCCCCCCCCCACACACACACTTTTTTTGGGCCTTCCTATTTTCACTGCACCTAGCATCAGATAGGGAGCATCATCTTCAAGAAGTGATCTCTGAATGTCATCTCTGAAGAGGTATCTGAAACATTTACAGATCTGCATATAGAGTATACAACATATGATAGAATGGATTTTTCTCTCTTTAATGAAGGTAGCAAACTTCATACCCACAACTCGAGTAGCAATGTCAAAGATTTAACCTCAGATATGATAATAAAGAGACTCTTGCGAGTCACACCATGCACAGGAAATGATACACAGAGTAACTGCTTTCTATTGTTGCGTATGTGCACTGCTGTTTTCTTGATGTGTGTTGCATGTTTTAAAAAGCTGAAATTTGGAGTGTTCCTAGATTCTGGTATTCCTCAAAACCTTCCCTTGGAAAAGTAAACAAGTATTTGAAGTTAGGAAAATCCATTATTTGCATTATCCAAAGTAGTTCTTGTAGTAATTTTTGAGAAGTACAAGCAAACACTACAGATACAGTTGTGACCTTGCCAGTTACCCAAAATAAATTGACAAGCTTTTAAGAGCTACCACTGTACGTGATATATATTTTAATTGCTGTTGCTGCCACTTTGCAATCAGCAGCATCTTATGGATTATTTAATATTTTTTAAAAATCATATTTTAGAGTAAAGATGTATAATGAAGCAATTAGCATTCTGGGTAAGCAGGACAGATTTGCCAAAGACTCGGATCAGTTCAACATGATCTCTGTAGTATATAACTCATACTCCAAAGGCTTTTAAGTGGCTAATAAAATTTTGAAAATGTATGTCTTTAATGCTCTTATTAAGAATTCAGGGTGAAATTCAGCCCCATATCCTGATTTTAGGATACAAGTGATGCATTGATACTGTCTGGCCCTCTGCAAGGAGGTAAATATTATCAGTACTTGTGAAGAGCCCTATAGAGTGAAGCCCTCCATTTTTGCACAACTTAGGTATTGCTTATCTCATGACCTTGCCAGAATGCCTTGGCCCTGACCTTGGAGATATTACTACCTATTATCTCTGGAAGTGGGAGGGTATTTCAGACCATGCTGGGAGGCAGCATGATCTAGTGGATGAGTGTGTTGAACTTGGAATCTGGAGACCTGACTCCTCCTATTCCTGGGTCTGCCACTAACCTGCTGTATGGCGGTGGGTAGGTCACTGTCTGTTTCCCCTTCTATCCTTGGTCTGTTTTTTCTACATAGATTGTAACCTTTTTGGATCAGGAACTGTTTCTTACTACGTGTTTGTACAGTGTCTAGCACAATGAGGCCCTAATCTCGTTTGGGGCCCCTTGGAGCTACATCTACTATAAGTAATAATCAGTCCTTGACATTAAAAAAACAACTTAACTGGTGTATGCTGATGTTTTGGAGAGAACTGAGTCAGTGGAATCCTGTGAAGTTTTGCATGTCTCTCACAGTTCACCTCCAGAGAATAGCAGTGTGTTGGAAAAGAATGCTATGGGGATCTAATTTTCCATCTATTTTACCTTTACTCCAGTGCTGGAACTGTCCAGAATGCTTCTCCCAGACAATGTAAGATAAAATGTATGCGTGAGGCTTGACTGCGGGAATCTCATCCTAAAAACCATGATGGGCTGAAATAATTTATTTCATATTTTGTCTTAACATCCTTTCATCACATTTTTTTCAGAGCTCTTTTTCATTCTGTTTGGATCTATTTTGATGGGAATATTTTACTGTCGACTGTTGCTAATTTCCTTTTTTGGGCAGTGTGATTTATCTAGCACTTGTCTTCAAATGGATTCATTTACCAAAATTGATTGGTATGTGCTGCTGTTTGTTGCTGTCAAAAATGCACAGTGGTGCTTAAAAACTGCATAGCATTTTGCTGCCTAACTATGATAGTTAAATCAATCCTTTATCTTCAATGACACGGTAAACTTTTTAAAGCTGGAATCATATCTCATAGGTCTATTACTCTGTGATGAGAAAATAAATTACTTTTCTATAACATTTTCTGCTAAGATGTTCTTAAATTGTGGCCTTTAGCTCTTTGATTATGCATTAGATTGTCAAACTTTTCATATTACCACTTATTCTTTCTTTTAAATTTCTCATAAACTTGGATAAATTTGCTTATAATCTTCTTAGTTTAGAGGAGAACAGATAAAACTCCTTTTGAATCTGTTGTTAAAATACACATTTCCAAGAGCTGCAGTATTTTGGAATAGTAATTCAAAGAAGAAATAGTCGGGATTATTACATCTCTCCTCACTGAATAATCTTAGATTTAAATCTCACATAAACATTTGAACCTCCTATACAGTTAGAGGGGACTTGAAATTAATAGTTTGGCTGTGGATAGATATTGGAGGTGTTTTCGAAATGAACCTTTAAGACATTGGAAAGTTACTCCACCAACATCAGTGAATTTACCCCAGAGATGAATCTGGCCTTGTATGAACAAGGACTTAGGGTATGTCTACACTATGAAATTAGGTCGAATTTATAGAAGCCGGTTTTATAGATACTGGTTTTATACAGTCGATTGTGTGTGTCCCCACATAAAATGCTCTAAGTGCATGAAGCCGGCGGACCGCGTCCACGGTACCGAGGCTAGTGTCGACTTCCGGAGCGTTGCACTCTGGGTAGCTATCCCACAGTTCCCGCAGTCTCTGCTGCCCATTGGAATTCTGGGTTGAGATCCCAATGCCTGATGATGCAAAACAGTGTCGCGGGGGGTTCTGGGTACATGCCGTCAGGCCCCACCCCTCCGTCAGAGCAATGGCAGACAATCGATTCACGCCTTTTTACCTGGGTTACCTGGGCAGACAACATACCACAGCAAGCATGGAGCCCACTCAGCTCAGCTCAGCTTACCGTCACCATATGTCATTTGGGTGCCAGCAGACGTGGTACTGCATTGCTACACAGCAGCAGCTAATTGACTTTTGGCAGTAGACGGTGCAGTATGACTGGTAGTCGTCATCGGCTATCTGGGTGCTGGCAGACATGGGGCTGCATTGCTACACAGCAGCAGCCCCTTGCCTTTTGGCAGTAGATGGTGTATTACGACTGGTATCCGTCGTCATCGTACTCCTGTTCAGTCATAGGCACCTGGGCAGACATGCTTTGTCTCTTGGAGACTCAGTCCTGTCGGCAGTTGATTGAACCGTCTTGACGATGATGGCTAGCAATCGTAGTACAGTATCTTCTGCCAAGCACCCAGAAGATGTCGAGGGCTATCAGTCATTCTGCACCATCTGCTGCCAGCTTAAGATGTAAAAAATAGATATATTCATTTGCTTCCCTCTCCCTCCGTGAAATCAATGGCCTGCTAAACCCAGGGTTTTGTGTTCAATCATTGGGGGGGCCATTCTGTGTGACAGTTGTTTGTGTTTCTCCCTGATGCACAGCCACCTTTGTTGATTTTAATTCCCTGTACCTGTACGCCATGTCGTCAGTTGCCCCTCCCTCCCTCCATCAGTTTCGCGCCTTTTTTCAGACCAGACTCCATAGCACTGGGATCATGGAGCCCGCTCAGATCACCGCGGCAATTATGAGCACAATGAACACCATGCGCAATGTCCTGGAGTATATGCAGAGGCAGGACATGCCAAAGCAAAACCAGGACCAGCCGATGAGGCGATTGCAGCGCGGCGACAAGAGTGATGAGGAAATTGACATGGACACAGCCCTCACACAAGGTACGGGCCCCAGCAATGTGCAAATTATGGTGTTACTGGGGCAGGTTCATGCCGTGGAACGCCGATTCTGGGCCCGGGAAACAAGCACAGACTGGTGGGACCGCATCGTGTTGCAGGTCTGGGATGATTCCCAGTGGCTGCAAAACTTTCGCATGCATAAGGGCACTTTCATGGAACTTTGTGACTTGCTTTTCCCTGCCCTGAAGCGCCAGAATACCAGGATGAGAGCAACCCTCACAGTTGAGAAGCGAGTGGTGATAGCCCTGTGGAAGCTTGCAACGCCAGCCAGCTACCGGTCAGTCGGGAATCAATTTGGAGTGGGCAAATCTACTGTGGGGGCTGCTGTGATCTAAGTTGCCAGGGCAATGAAAGACCTGATGATATCAAGGGTAGTGACTCTGGGAAACATGCAGGCCATAGTGGATGGCTTTGCTGCAATGGGATTCCCAAATTGTGGTGGGGCGATAGACGGAACCCATATCCGTATCTTGGCACCAGAGCACCAAGCTACCAAGTACATAAACCGCAAGGGGTACTTTTCAATGCTGCTGCAAGTCCTGGTGGATCACAAGAGACGTTTCACCAACATCAATGTGGGATGGCTGGGAAAGGTACATGATGCTCGCATCTTTAGGCACTCTGGTCTGTTTCGAAAGCTGGAGGAAGGGACTTCCTTCCCGGACCAGAAAATAACTGTTGGGGATGTTGAAATGCCTATCGTGATCCTTGGGGACCCAGCCTACCCCTTAATGCCATGGCTCATGAAGCCGTACACAGGCAGCCTGGACAGTAGTCAGGACCTGTTCAACTACAGGCTGAGCAAGTGCTGAATGGTGGTGGAATGTGCATTTGGATGTTTAAAAGTGCGCTGGCGCAGCTTACTGACTCGCTCAGACCTCAGCGAAAAGAACATCCCCATTGTTATTGCTGCTTGCTGTGCACTCCACAATATCTGTGAGAGTAAGGGGGAGACATTTATGGCGGGGTGGGAGGTTGAGGCAAATCGCCTGGCCGCTGATTATGCGCAACCAGACACCAGGGCGGTTAAAAGAGTACAGCAGGGCGCGGTGCGCATCAGAGAAGCTTTGAAAACCAGTTTTGTGACTGGCCAGGCTACGGTGTGAAACTTCTGTTTGTTTCTCCTTGATGAACCCTCCGCCCCCCCACCCGGTTCACTCTACTTCCCAATAAACCAACCATCCCACCCTCCCTTCCCCCCTTCGAGCACCGCTTGCAGAGGCAATAAAAAGAACAGGAGTACTTGTGACTCCTGTTCTTTATGAGGATACAGACTAACACAGCTGCTACCCTAAAAGAGGCAATAAAGCCATTGTTACTTCACATTCATGCATTCTTTATTAATTCATCACACAACTAGGGGGATAATTGCCAAGGTAGCCCAAGAGGGGTGGGGGAGGAGGGAAGGAAAAGGACACACTGCAGTTTAAAACTTTAACACTTATTGAAGGCCAGCCTTCCGATGCTCGGGCAATCATCTGGGGTGGAGTGACTGGGTGGCCGGAGGCCCCCCCACCGTGTTCTCGGGCATCTGGGTGAGGAGGCAATGGGACTTGGGGAGGAGGGCTGTTGGTTACGCAGGGGCTGTAGCGGTGGTCTCTGCTCCTGCTGCCTTTCCTGCAGCTCAACCATACGCTGGAGCATATCAGTTTGGTGCTCCAGCAGCCGGAGCATCGACTCTTGCCTTCTGTCTGCAAGCTGACGCCACCTATCATCTTCAGCCTGCCACTTGCTCTGTTCATCCCGCGATTCAGCCCGCCACCTCTCCTCTCGTTCATATTGTGCTTTTCTGTAGTCTGACATTGACTGCCTCCACGCATTCTGCTGTGCTCTTTCAGCGTGGGAGGACATCTGGAGCTCCGTTAACATATCATCCTGAGTCTGCCATTTTCTCCTTCTAATCTTCACTAGCCTCTGCGAAGGAGAAACATTTGCAGCTGGTGGAGGACAAGGGAGAGGTGGTTAAAAAAGACACATTTTAGAGAACAATGGGTACACTCTTTCACGTTAAATTTTGCTGTTCACATTACACAGCACATGTGCTTTCGTTACAAGGTCGCATTTTTCCTCTTATATTGAGGGCCTGCCAGTTTGGTGTGAGAGATCACTCATGCAGTGCCAGACAACAGAATTTGGCTTGTAGGCAGCCATGGTAAGCCACAGTCTTTTTTGGCTTTTTAACCCTCATAACACGTGGGAATGGTTTCAAACAGTAGCGCCCTCATTTCCCATACAAAGGACCCGTTGGGTTGGCCATTTAAAATGGGTTTGCAATGTAAAAGGAGAGGCTGGGGTTTCCGGGTTAACATGCAGCACAAACCCAACTACCCGCCCCCCCCCCCCCCACAATTCTCTGGGATGATCCCTTCACCCCTCCCCCCCCCACTGCGTGGCTAACAGCGGGGAACACTTCCGCTCAGCTGAGCAGGAACGGGCACCTCTGAATGCCCCCTTAATAAAATCACCCCATTTCAACCAGGTGACTGTGAATGATATCACTCTCCTGAGGATAACAAAGAGCGATAAGGAATGGATGTTGTCTGCATGCCAGCAAACACCGGGACCATACGCTGCCATGCTTTGTTATGCAATGATTCCAGACTACGTGCTACTGGCCTGGCGTGGTAAAGTGTCCTACCATGGCGGACGGGATAAGGCAGCCCTCCCCAGAAACCTTTTGCAAAGGCTTTGGGAGTACATGGAGGAGAACTTTCTGGAGATGTCCCCGGAGGATTTCCGCTCCGTCCCCATACACGTTAACACACTTTTCCAGTAGCTGTACTGGCCGCGATTGCCAGGGCAAATTAATCATTAAACATGCTTGCTTTTAAACCATGTGTAATATTTACAAAGGTACACTCCCCAGAGGTCCCTTGTGTGCCCTCAGGGTCTGGGAGCACGCCTTGGGTGAGTTCGGGGGTTACTGGTTCCAAGTCCAGGGTGATAAACATATCCTGGCTGTTGGGGAAACCGGTTTCTCCGCTTCCTTGCTGTGAGCTATCTTCATTGTCTTCATCATCATCATCATCATCGTCTTCCGCGTACCCCGAACCCGCTTCCCTGTTGCGTGTTTCTCCATTGACGGAGTCAAAGCACACGGCTGGGGTAGTGGTGGCTGCACCCCCTAGAATGGCATGCAGCTCCGCGTAGAAGCGGCATGTTTGCAGCTCTGCCCCAGACCTTCCGTTTGCCTCTATGGCTTTGTGGTAGGCTTGCCTTAGCTCCTTAATTTTCACGCGGCACTGCTGTGCGTCCCTGTTATGGCATCTGTCCTTCAGGGCCTTTGAGACCTTTTCTAATATTTTGCCATTTCGTTTACTGCTACAGAGTTCAGCTAGCACTGATTCGTCTCCCCATATGGCGAGCAGATCCCGTACCTCCCGTTCTGTCCATGCTGGAGCTCTTTTGCGATCCTGGGACTCCGTCATGGTTACCTGTGCTGATGAGCTGTACGTGGTCACCTGTGCTCTCCATGCTGGGCAAACAGGAAATGAAATTCAAAAGTTCGCGGGGCTTTTCCTGTCTACCTGGTCAGTGCATCTGAGTTGAGAGCGCTGTCCAGAGCGGTCACAATGAAGCACTGTGGGATAGCTCCTGGAGTCCAATAACGTCGAATTCCGTCCACACCACCCCAAATCTGACCCGCAAAGGCCGATTTTAGCGCTAATCCCCTCGTTGGAGGTGGAGTAAAGAAACCGGTTTAAATGGCCCATTAAGTCGAAAGAAAGGGCTTCGTCGTGTGGACGTGTCCAGGCTTAATTCGATTTAACCCTGCTAAAGTCGACCTAAACTCGTAGTGTAGACCAGGCCATAGACAGAATAAATAAGTGCACATAGTTTCAGACTCTTGAGGCTGCAAAGTACAGAATGGATCCAAATAAAAGTTCCTATTTTAACTCGCTGGACAACATGAAGCTCGACTGGACTGTACCAAAAGAAATGTTTCTTGTTCACTTAATTTCGAGAAGAATGTCAAATGGTTTCATGGGATGGATAGGCATAGGGAAGGTTTGCTAGGAAATGCTTGAGCATGTAGTCTGCCTTTGACAGGTGCACCACATTTCTTCTTTAGAGATCTCTAGTGCTTCAGATTGTTCTGCATTCTACCAGTTTTGCATTTGTGTCAACTTGTATGAGTGCATATTGTTAAGAAATTCTGAGCTGCTTTGTCTGAATGCCACACTATACCTTAGTCATCTTGTAAAATAGCAATAATAAATATTGACTCATTCACAATGGCTCAAAAAACAACACTGTCAAAACTGTATCATTACAAAGCCCAGCGGTTAAGAAGAATGACGGCAAACAGACACCTTCATTGTGTTAGAGTGCCCATTAGTATTCTGTCCACATGGACTTGCCTTGGAAAAATCATCTTAATGGGCTCTGAATGAGCCCAACTGCCAGCCATTGTTGGATGACGAGAGGCTGCAAACTCTGCTACTTGTGAGTTATAGCAATGACTGCCTAATACCAAGCTAGATCAGGGTCAGGAGGCAGCTTAACATGACATCAATCAACAGCAGCTACACAGAGGAGACCTGCTGAGGCAGGATAGAATTCCCAGAGCACACGCAACAGGGGGAAGAGCAGCGTTAAACACTGTCTGTAGTGTCTGCATTGGAGCCAGAATAACAGATTATTTAAAATAAATAACAATTTGGATGTTGTCTGCCAAAATATTCTATAAATAGCTGATGGAAAAAATCCAGTTAACTGTAATTTTGTAAGTGCACATACCCCCTCTCTCTGCACAGCAGTATCTTCGTATCTATAGACTACCTTAAAATCTTACCAGCTTTACCTAAAATAAATAGATTTTTCTTGTATTTCCCTAAATTTACCGCATACCTTGAATACTACAGTGAGGTTATTCAAGTCAATTGAAGGTTTTTAAGGGTCACCATTGTATGTGTATATAGTTGCAAAGATTATACGTCAAAAGAGACTGCTCAGAGTCCAAACTGAGGATCTTCTGAACTTCTTCCTGGACACACCACTTGGAAACCCTTGTAACATTTTGGGCTTGCTTAGGATCCTGACAGCTTGTATTATTTTAAATAACACAAATAAATAGCTGATGGGGTCTAGTGGGGTCCTGCAGGGCTTGTTCTTGGCCCTATGCTATTTAACATCTTTTATCAATGACCTGAAAGAAAACACAAAATCATCACTGATTAAAGTTTGCAGGTGACACACAAATTGGGGGTGTGGTAAATAATGAAGAGGACAGGCCACTGATACAGAGCGGTCTAGTTTGCTTGGTAAGCTGGGGGCAAGCAAACAATGCTTGTTTTAATATGGCTAAATGTAAACATCTAGGAACAAAGAACACAGACCATATTTACATGATGGGGGAACTCTGTCCTGGGGAACACTGACTCTGAAAAAGATTTGGAGATTTTGGTCCTAGTCAGCTGAACATGGCTTCCAGTTTAATGCTGTGCTGAAAGGGTTAATGTGATCCTTGGGCACATAATCAGGGGAATCTTGAGTAGGAGTAGAGAGGTTATTTTAGCTCTGTATTTGGCACTGGTGTGACTATTGCTGGAATACTGTGTTCCGTTCTGGTGTCCATGATTCAGGCAGGATGTTGACAAATTGGAAGAGCCATGAGAATATTAAAGGATCAGAAAACATACTTAAATTTGCTTTAGCTTTCCATGTTATCTGAAGCCCCTTTTATTATTTTGTTCAGGAGAAAAGGTATAACACAGTATCTGTGTTCTTACCGAATAAAAAGAATTTCAGTGGGAAGTATCTCCACTGCAAATATGTACACATTTTCTTTACTGCAGTCAATACAGGTTTTCATGGATTTCTGCTCTCAGTTCACTCATGGCTATATTTAACATATGTCATAGTACTTGGCTACATTGTTTTAAAGACTCCTTTTATTGTTGTACAGATGTGTGTTGCAAAGAGATTAGTGTTTTATATGGCACATTCCGTGGCTGTATACATCTGTCTCCTACTCTTGTAAATGTGAACAGAACTGCTACGTGGTGACTGGCTTAGTTGTTAAGTGTTGATGTCTTTTTAAATTCCTACTGAGGCCAACTCAGCACATCACCTTGGTGTGTTCTCATCAGCCGTGTAGCTTTGCAAAAATAATTGCTCAGATTGTCTGTATAGTTTTATATGGAGCTGAAGAATAATTTGCATTAGCTGCTGCTGAGACCTACAGCATCGTTGTGAGGACATGCCCTCCACTGACTGAACAGATTTTTTTGTAGGAACTTTGGTTCTGAAATGAACTAATAATTTAATCTTCAATAATTAGTTCATTTTAAAGGTCACTGGTTATATAAGTACAATTATCAGCATCTGTTACTATTTTAATTGACAGGAATGAGCTAATATGGTACAGTATTTGACTTTTTTTAATGTTGTTCTTACAGTCTCTTCACTGTTGCCCCTTGGTGCCTTTCCACTGAACGAGGATGCCAGGGGTCAAGTTAAAGAGATCCAAAGCCAGTGCGGTTCTAGGCCAGGCATTGTTTTTTTTGCAGTAGAAACCTGGAGCCCAATTCTGCAACTTGCTGAGCACCCTCAACTCCTATCCAAGTCAGTGGGAGCTGCTGGCACTTAAGTACCATTCAGAAAGTGTTCAGGGTCAGGTCTGGGTTACCTATTGATGTAGGCTGCGATTTTCAAAAAGGCCTAAGGGAGTTAGGCACCCAAATCCCATTGGGTTCAATGGAGTTGTTGCCTAACTCATCTAGATCCTTTTGAAAATTCCAGCTATTTGTCCTTGTTTAGATCTTCTATGTTAAAAATGAGATTGAGCAGTCACTCCTCTGCAACATCATGGCAGGGATCCCCAGTGTGTGGCATTCAGTTCCTCCCTGGTTTAGTTGCTAGCATTATCTGTCTGGCGTTTCATTATTCCACATCTGTTAAGAGGCTCATCAAGTACTTGTGCTACAAGGGGTTGAGTTACAAACTGTATCTGATGTGGCACATAACTCAACAATGTGTATGTGTTCCAAAAATGCAAGGGGCACAAAACTAGGAGCAAAAGTAGAAATAGTCAGGTATGACATTGAATTGTAAACCGCAGGGCATGGTTATGCAGTGTGAATTATCCAATTGACAGAACTATTGCTAGTGCATTGAGTATGACAATTAATCTGCAACATTTTGGTGCCTCTGAGCCACTCTGTTGTAGTGCCTTACAAATGTCATGAGAAGTCACAAACACATTTGTGGTTTTTCAGACAGGAATGCAGCATCTCATGGTTTTATATTTAGAAAGAATATAGATGACAGGAAGACAGTGTTGATAAGCATATGTCACATGACAATGATAAAGCTTCATTTGCCTCCCATATTCTGTTCTAATCAGATGGGCAATTTATCAAGGTAAAAAGCATGGGCTGGCTGGAAGCCAACCCTGTAATAACATGTCGTTTCCACCCAGTTGTAATTGAACAATGAAGGATTTTTTTTTATTATTATTAACTTTTCATTCCCTTAGAAGTTTTTTGGAAATTCCCCAGAAGCTCTGAACTAATGACAGCTGCTGCCATGGAGCTACGTTTCTGGTGGTTTTAAACTGTATTCCTCGAGGGTAAAGTCACATCTTGTGTTTTGAAAAAGATGATAAATGCACACTTCTGAGATACTCAAATAATTTTTATGAGCTCAGCTGCTCCATAGCATACATTAACTAGTCAGTGATTACAACTCAAGGAAAAGACGGGGCCTATCCACGCTGTCTAGAGAAACTAGATGAGCTTGACTGTTGCACATTTGGTCTTACTCCAGCTATGGATCTAGCAGCAGGATTTTAACACTCAATAGCAGAGAGCTGTTGCTGAAGATCCCATTGTAAGTCTTCTATTCCGAGGAAATACATGATGGGCTGTCCAGCTTTTTCCCCCATGAGCTTTGAATAAATTCTGAAAATGATGTGTAATTAGAATCTATAGCTATATCTACAAGTATAGATAAGCATATCTGTGTATATTATTGGGTGGGGGAAACTGGTAGCGACCCCAGTTTGTAGATTGCCTAGCATTTTCCATTATAAAAGATTCTTGCAAACTTTTTTGAGATACTCTTACAGTACCATTGTTTGCAGTAGGCCTTTGAAATTTGGCAGGGAGAAAGCTCTTGGGCTACAGAAGTGTCTTTTTCTTTTTTTAAAATTTTCTTTGTCGTATGAAATTTCATTCAGGTGTAGCTGAGCTGTAATCTTTTGAAAATCTCTGTTTCACTTGTGTTCCTCAGAGACATTGTGGCAGCATGGTAAAATAACGGATGGTGAACATTCTAATCTCAGGCTGTGTCCATCCCACTGCCAAAGCAGTAGCAGCAGACACTGCAGGAGCCCCATAGCAAACACCCTCTCTTTGTTGCACACCATTCAAAGCCTGCAATAAATATAGAATTATTCATTCCCTTCACGGTCTTTTCTAAGGCTTGCCACAGTACCTGAGTGCCTCACAAACCTTGTCACCACATCAAGATGATAAAAGTATAATCACCATTCTACCGATCGGGAAACTAAGACAAAGAGACTTGCCTGAGGCCTCACAGTGGATTGGTGGCAGAGCCAGAATTAGAAGTCAGGACTTTCTGGCTCTCAGCACTGTTCTCCTTCCCCTATACCACACTGCCTTTCTGCCAGTGGAGCTGAGCCGCCATAGCTCTCATTGACGTCAGTTGTGGCTGTGAGTGCTCAGTACTGCTGCAGATGAGTTCCCAGGTGGTCAAGTTGGGCCCCAAGAGGTGGCCACTTCCAGAATTGTGGTTTCGGTGGCTTGCATAGTGCTACATATGACGACTGTGACACAGGCAGGGATCAAACTGAATTTTCCTGTGTAACATTGATCTGCCTTAACAACAAAAGTATCCTTTCTCTTCCTGCAGTCGCTTGCCTTGTTCGCTACACATCTTCTAACTTGTAGAGAAATGCAGCCTCATTCACTACAGAGCCCTGATTCGTTGTCCTTCCTGTGCACTGAAGGAGGCAAGGGTCCCCTGAATGTATAGTATGCGTGATTGTGTCATGAAAGGCTTTATCATAATGTACATGCAGAAGGGGGCTAAATTAAGGTTCCGTGAGCAGCCTAAATGCTGGCATTCCCTAACATTCAGCTTGTTCTGTTGGTGTTTTATCAAGTGAGCTGCTTCGAAGTCAGCATGCCTGATCTAGCCAAGTCTGTTCCTGCTCCCAAGAAGGGCTCTAAGAAAGCGGTGACCAAGACCCAGAAGAAGCGCCGCAAGACCAGGAAGGAGAGTTACTCCATTTATGTCTACCAGGTGCTGAAGCAGGCTCACCCCGACACCGGCATCTCTTCTAAGGCCATGGGCATCATGAACTCCTTCGTCAATGACATCTTTGAGTGCATTGCTGGGGAGGCATCTCGCTTGACGCATTATAACAAGCGCTCCACCATCACCTCCCAAGAGATCCAGACCGCCGTGCGCCTGCTGCTGCCCGGGGCGCTGGCCAAACACGCCATGTCGGAGGGCACCAAGGCTGTGACCAAGTACACCAGCACCAAGTAACTGGTCTCTTTCTCTAAAAAAAAAACAACAACATTGAAGGGTTTGACTTTGCCATCTAAATAATGTTCCTTTAACGTAGCTTTTTATGCGCACAGCAACGTGGACAATATCAGAAGCAAATTTTAAATGGTTGAGGTGGCGCAACTTGAAATAGTCATCGCAAGGGCACCAGAATTATACCTGGCCCTGACTTTCATATTGAGGATAGTCCCACTTTCCTGGGCAGTGATGTGGCACCTGCCAGCCAATGGCAACATACTCTTGTTTAGAAGGCTACTATCAGTCAATGTTTGACTTGAAGAAATGCCACCCATAAAAGGTGTCACCAGACAGAGATGGACTTCTGCTTGCTACCCGACACTACACAGCATATTGCTTCTCTGTTCCATGGCTGCCAGGAAGGGTTGCCTTTAAGTGTTGCCCCGTTGATTTAAGTTATGAATCAAGTTGTTTTTACTTTTCTGTAACATTTATGCACGTAGGAGGCTGTTTCAGTCCGTAGGTCCAAGGAATAAGGACTCTTCATAGCCATATTTTCTTTTTAGTTGCCGTCTGTAAAGATTTAAGAACCAGGCAAGGAGAAAATCAGTAAGACCTTTTGCCATTGAGCTGGATTAATGGGTAGCACTGGCAGGCTGGATAACCATGCAATGTGTGTTAGCTGCTACAAATGATACCGTGAAATGCAAGTCATTTGGCTTGAGTGGGTGGGGTGAGAATGTATTGCATTAATTTACAGACTCTGAATAATCAGTTGAAATACCGTGATTTTTTCAGAATGCTGGCCTTGGCAAGCTTTTAGCATTACATCCAAGTGGGAGGTATGCTTCTTACTTTGAAGTGAAGACAGTTTTACTATTTACTGCTTTCAGAAAATGGCGTACCTTATGGCTTAGAGCTTTCCTTGTGTTGTGGCATATTCATGCCTGACACTTAAAAAGACATGTAAGTTCTTTGGAATAGCTTGCTAAAACCAGTATTGTTTCCCTTGTGCCATGTAAGTGAAGCATTTAACCCTTAGACCCTGAAGGAAGGGAAGTATGTTTCTGAAGAGATGAACTGAGTTTATCATCAGTCTGGGCCAGGGGCGGGCAAACTTTTTGGCCTGAATGCTGCATCGGGTTTAGGAAATTGTATGGAGGGCCGGTTAGGGGAGGGGGTCATGGCCCAGCCCCCACACCCTATCCACTCCACCCCCCGGGACTTCTGCCCCATCCAACCCCCCTGTTCCCTGATGTGCCCCCCCCCCAGGACCCCTGCCCCATCTACCCCCCCACTCCCTGTCCCCTGACTGCCCCCAGAACCCCTGTCCCTGACTACCCCCCACTGTCCCATCCAACCCCTCCTCTCATTCCTGACGGCCCCCCAGGACCCCTGCACCATCCAACCACCCCTTCTCTCTGTCCCCTGACTGCCCCGGGAACCTCTGCCCCTGACTGCCCCCCGCCACCCCATCCAATCCCCCCCCCCTCCCCACTCCCCCCCCCCACCCCCCCAAACTCCCCTGCTCTCTATCCAACCCCACCGCTCCCTGCCACCTTACCACCCTGCCTGGAGCACTGGTGGCTGGTGGCGCTGCAGCCACGCTGCCTGGCTGGAGCCAGCCACGCCGTTGCCACCAGGCAGCACAGAGCACCGGTCAGGCCAGCCTCTGCAGCTGTGCTGCCCCAGAAGCTTGCAGCCCCGCTGCCCAGAGCATTGCGCCAGTGGCAGAGCGAGCTGAGGCTGCGGGGGAGGGGGAATAGCAGGGAACAGCTGGGGGCTAGCCTCCCGGGCCAGGAGCTCAGGGGCCGGGCAGGAGGGGCCCACGGGCCGGATGTGGCCCGCGGGCCGTAGTTTGTCCACCTCTGGTCTAAGCATTTATAGTATGCTTATCACTGTAGTATTTCAGGATGACTATACTGGTTTTTGGGTCCCCAAGAAGTGGCCTGCACTGTATTCCAGCACAGATCTCTCCTCTTTCTTCCCCCATCTCTCTAGACTTCTGTTAGGACCCACTGTGGCTATGTCAAGAGGCTCCTATTGAGTGGATGAAACGATGGCCAGACTCACTACTACTTGTTCTCAGCAGTCAGCCTATTTCCAGGCATGAAGCTGCTCTGGGTTCTATGCCAAAAAGTCCCCATTCCCAAGCCCCATATGCTGCCTTTACTCTTCTAATTCCTGGCCTCATGGAGAGGTATGGAACCCAGTGTCTGGGTCAGCAGCTTGCAGTTGGAAAGTCAGTTGGGAGAATGAAGCTGATTCCTGTTTTTTTTAAAAAAAAGGTGTGTGGGGGGGCTCAGTGACACCCTCCACCCCTCAGTTCTTCCATTAGTTACAGACTCTGGGCCTTCCTAGTACAGCATCCCATTATGATATTACCCAAATGATTAAAGTTAGCTAATCCCTACTTTACAAGTGTCTATATAGACTCATGGCTAGTTTTCTAGGGGTTAAATACTGCTATGTCTATGCCTTTTATATTACAATAGAATGCTTGGTGCAAAATCTCCCATAAAGCAAATACTTTCACATATTTCAATTCTGTCCAGCTGTGGGATATGTAACTAGATTATTTCATTGCAACTGAAAAGATCAACCAGGAAAGCAATCTTGTGGGAAAAAAAAAACACCAACCAAGTCAAACCAACACAACACACATAAATTTGGCAAAAATATCTGGTATTTACTAATCACTTTCAGTTACAGTGATGAGATTATAGCTAGATTAGTAATGTTTGAGCTCAAAGTCAGAAAATGTGCACAGATACATTGCCATGTTGGAGAATTTAAGTGAAGTTTGATGTGCCTCTCGATTTTACATCAGTGTTGTCTTCATTAAAGCCCATATGGCTGGGCATTTGGTTCTGTGTTTCCATTTTTCCTATAATTGGTGCAGAATACTTGAAAAAACACTGGGCACATATTAGAGTTCAGCTGTAAGAGACAGCTAATGTATATGCTAGAACTGTGTATGATAGTTGGAAAAATCATGGGTAAAAATACAAATCTGGGTAGATGTGTTGTATGAAACAAACAAAAAATGTAAATTTGTTGGCCCTTTTCTTAGAGTATCTGAGCAGTATTTTTTGAAAGTTTTCAAAGATTATGGGATCTTCAACTGGGATCAATCATGTAGTTCCGTTGACTACATTGGTTCCATTTACAGCAACTGAGGATCTGGCCCTTCAATATCAGTAATTTGAAGAATAAGGTCCTGATTCTCTCTTCATTTATGCTTGTGGTACTCTACAGATTTCATTGATGTTATTTACACTGGTTTACGTGGATGAAGAATCAGGCCCTATAGCTTTCCTAATTGCTCTATTTAAAGTTTCATGATCGTCAGTTACTAGCCTTTTTTTGGCTAACAAGTTTGTTGTTTTTATAATCTCATAGTGTCAATGTGTCACACTGGCTCTACCAGTTGAGCGCAGTTTTATAAGAATCCCGCTCTGTCTGCATCATGCCTCCCTGAGAGCCTGCATGTTTGTAGTTTGCAGCGGTTCGCAAGCATACTAAATGGGTTTCTTTCATCAGAAGTGTAAAACTTGGCTGTGAGGTAGGTTTGGAGAGACACACTGCCTTGCTGTTGCACAAAGAAAACTTTTGCTCCTGGGAGAAATGGCCAAGTTAGAGCTGTGATGCCAAATGTTAGAGGATGTTGTCCTAGGGAACGCTAGCCTTCTGAGAGATCTCAAACCTACTGGTAACAAGGTCTCATTGTACAGCAGGGAAACGTCTGCATCACCCTCATGATCTGTGCATTCATGAGTAGAATTGTTATTAAAGTTTATTCATTGCCTGATTTTCCTTAGACGTGACCAGCCAATATGCCCTGCTCTGTTGTTCAACGCAGAAGGAAGCAGTTTGTAATAGATTGCTATAAAATGATGCAATAATCCCCCTGTGCAGGAAAAGTGTGATTAAGTGACATTTTTTTCATCCCAAGATATACATATGAAAGTAAGGAGCATGCTAATCCTTCCCAGATCCCATGCAATGAGGAAATTGGACTGGGAGGAGTGAAGGATAGAAGCAGAGATGCTGTTTGGTCTAACTAAGGCATTTATATGGTGTTTATTGTCTCACAAAATATTCTTTCTAGTCCCTTAGGTAGTTGCTTAAATCACGTTTTACTGCAGTTGTAGCATTTTTCTTGCAATATCCATCTAATGCACAGTATGCATCACTGTGGTAACTAGGCTCTGTTCTAACCTCTCAAAAACAAAACAAAACAAAAACTGTCCCATAAAGAACAGTTGGAAAAGCATTACAGTACATCTCCAGGCAGCACTAGTCTGAGATTTTAAGGGTTATTAGGACCTGTTAATTGTCAACAACTATATTATAGTGCCATGAAATACTCTTAAAATTAAGATTGCCATACCTGTGTATGTCTATGGGGCAAAATAATAGGATTCTAGTTGTCTATTAGTAAATAGGCATTTAGAGTCTGTGGGAATATGGCTGTTAAGTATCAGTATTTTAAGGAGACTATGTGTTGGACAATGTTTAGCAGAAGTGATGCTGCCTTTCCCATCTAGCGCATTCCTTCCTGTCTCTTTTAAAGCATCTTGTGTGACATAGTTACTCTTTAAAACTTGCACTTTTAACAAGTTTTCCTCTTGTGTTGTATCAGCTATTTTGGCTCATCTCAGCCAGTTAACTGCAGAATTATACCCCTAATATGCAAGCAGAGTACACCTTTACCCCGATATAACTCTGTCCTCGGGAGCCAAAAAATCTTGCCACGTTATAGGTAAAACCGCGTTATATTGAACTTGCTTTGATCCACCGGAGTGTGCAGCCCCGCCCCCCTGGAGTGCTGCTTTACCGTGTTATATTCGAATTTGTGTTATATCGGGTCGCATTATATTGGGGTAGGGTGTATTCTACTTTTTGCTTAAATTTCTTTAGCAAACTAAGTATTTGGGGCCCAATTAATTCCTGATGCAAATCATTGGAATTACACCAGGGATGCATATGGATTCTTAACTCTGCAGGTTTTCTAACTCAGTATCTTAGTTTTAGACAACAATAGAAATTGTGGAGAGAGTTTACTATCCATTTTTTTGTTTTTGGCAAAATCAGTTGAGAGAGAGCACCAGATTCAACCCTGGTATATGCAGGTGAAAGTGCATTGTTTGCTGTGGAATTATACCTGTTTACTCCAAGGCTAAATTTGACTGAAAATCTTTACAACATACCAGTGTTACACGACGGTGCAAGGCCTTCAGATTGTGATGCTCATCACTCTGCCTGAGTGATTGTCATTGAATCCTAGTCACTTAGTGATGACTCTTCTACAGATTACATGTTTACATTAGTATCTCTGCAGGGATCTTCTGTGTGGTAAATTCTTATCTGAGTACTTGAAGGGCTGTACCAAGACTCTAGCTGAGAATTTCCGGGAATAGAATGAGAGCTTTGTTTCTTTACACATTTCCCCTTTTTTTGGACTCTCATGACTCCTCTGGAACTTGAATTCACTTTAATTTTTTCTTTCAGCAGCTATTACATCATCTCCTGTACGCACTTCTTTGACTTTAACAAGGCATCTCCCCTTTTGTGTTATCAAAACACTGCGCCTGTTGCTGATGAGAAAAGTGAAAGAAAAAGACTCAAGCTTGATTTCTGATTTAAAACAATCATGACATCTTTCTGTTGTGCGTGTGATAGTACTGATGGACAGCCTAGTGACTCTTCGAACCAGGAGCCTAAATCCAGCGAGAGCACTCCCTTCCCCCATTCTCTCTCATTAGGGCTCTGAGCTCGCCAGCATAATTCAACAGAGCATATGGGCCTGAGTTTGATTTTCAGCATGCAAGTAGTTCCTGTTGACTATAATTGACTTCCAAGGGACCATTCATACTTAAAGTTAAGCACAGGCTTAAGTGTTTTGCTGGATCAGGCCATAGGGTTCTGCACCGTGCGGGATTGAGTCCATGCTGAGCAGGTACTCCAAGACCCATGCTGTGGGCTCTGTTAAAGTAGGACAGTTTGGTACTAGCTCCCAGAAACATGCAGATATGTTTGAAGTATGCCATACTGGTTTGGCTTTTGTTCCCCTTTTTTTTCAATAGGATCTGCTTGCTTGTTATGGCTTATGGTTCTAGAGGCCATAGACATGTCACTAAAGCTAAAATGTATAACCTCTCCATTTTGGGGTTTTATGTGTTGCTCTTATTTTGCCAGCTCCATGAAGGGAAAATCAATTCCCCCTCCAGTCTCCTCCTCAGAAACTCATTTCCTTGTTTCATTTTTAGGAAGTGAGTCTTTTCTTCTCTCTAGCTGAGTTTGGGAATGAGCCCCACGAGCAACTATTTAAGGAAGAAAATCTTTGCTACATATTAAAGATAATGGAATTTCTTAACCTTCAGTCCTTTCAAAACAATGACTTTTCATCTATAAATAACCGTGGATTATTTATACTTCTGCCTCCACTGATCTTAGTACAATGGCATTTTTAGCTTAATGGCAAATCCCTGACATCAAATACTGTGGACCCCAGTTCTGGTGCCAGAGGCAACTTCTCTCTGTCATTCATTCATGAATGAATGAATTTTGAGTATGTATTTTATAGCCTTCGAAAGCATCTGATTTGAGTATTTGATGACTTCTATATTTAGGTTACTGATATCTTAAAAGCATAACAATGGTATCAAATGTGATGACCTATATATCTTTGTGTCCAGTCAGATACATAACCATTTCAGCCACTCAAGCTATTGGCCAATTTGGCACCCCGCGCAGCATAGAATGTGCATTTGAAAGTAGATTTTTAGCTCTTATTTCCACTGAAGTACTTGGACTCATTTTTAACAAAGTAGCAGGAAAGTTAAGAAAAAATATAGTGTGAAATATCATATTTAAAAAGTTGTTAAAGAATCTCTGTATAAATAGTTTAAAAAAATAATAATCCCCCCCTCCCCCGAGGAAGAATTGGAGAGTACTGATTAAAATGCTATGCATTTGCTCTGGGAATGATATTTTATATTCAAAGTAGTTCAGCGGAAAGAAAAGCTGAATTGACATATTTATAAACAAGTTGTTACTTCAGCTGTGAGATAATTGGTTGAGAAAACTGTATTACTATTCAAATATAGGGTCCTTTGTATTGTACTTTAAAGAAGGCCTGATACATTGTCTTTACATATGGAAACTATTGTAGGTGCAAATTGCTAATAGAATGACTTCAATTTCAGGCCTGTTTGCTCTTATATAAACTGAGTTTCCTATTTGAACATTGAAATTCCCTTTCAGCCACAAAATATCACCTTCTTGTTTGTTCTGTTGTTTGAACAATTACTAATAAGTAATAGCTGTTAGGAAGATAACGCTAGGAATTGTTTGTTTTTATCAGAAAAGCCAGAGATATTTACCATATACTTAGTATATTGTTTAGATCTTCATTAGTATTATTTAAGGAAGGTGAAGTTGCATATTACTTTTTGGAGGTGAGAAGGGGGTTCAGTCTGACTCCTCGCTCAGCTTGGGTGACTAGCTTGTCAGGAAACTTTGTCCCCTTCCATCTAGACAAGGACCTGGCCACAGTGATCCATGCAATTTGTCACATATAGGCTGGATTACTGTAACTCACTATATATGAAGACGAATGTGAAGACAATGCACAGGTACCAGCTGGTATAGAATATAGCTGCCCACCTTCTCCATAGCTCAGGCTGCTGCAAACACACAATGCCAGTGCTCAAATCTCTCCACTGGCTCCCAGTCAGTTTCCAGTTAATTTTTTAAGCAATTTCCATGTCCATCTGAAAGCTCCTGAACTGGTGTTTGACAATGTTACTCCATTCAAGTTGAGGCGTCTACATTGATGTGCACCAACTCATGATCTGGCCCAACATATTTCATTACTCTCAGTCATTGTATCAACCCATCAGCAACATGTTCTACTCACAGAATGCTTATAGCATTCTTTGCCCCAAATGTATCTTGGCTGCTCAAAAAACTGGGGGCCATTTGATTGAGCTACAAAAGAAACTGTTCAGCCAAATCAATTATAATTATTATTTATTACTGTGCTTAGGAACCCCAGTCATGGACCAGGATCCCATTGTAGTAGGTTCTGTACAAACAGAACAAAAAGTCCCTGTCCCAAAGATCTTACACTCTAAGTAGTAATACCAGTTCCTGTATCTCAGCAGATTCTTTGCTTCTGAATGATTCCATTCTGAAACAATGATGTGGTATCTGTATGTGCTCAGCTTGGTCATGTGCTGATGTGGACACCATATACTGTTTTGTGCAGGATTAAGAGGAAGACCTAGGTGCAGGAGGCTCTGATGATTGTCTTTCATACTGTCAGGGAGAAGAGGGGACTGGCATCTTGCTGCTGTTCTCTGCTGAGTCCGCAGTTCAGATCTCTAAGGGATATGATTATATGGTGATTAGACATACTAGCTAAAAGGTGGATCAGAGTATTCTAGAAGTGAATTCGTGCTACTAGTGTTAGGAGGTCTCGGCAGTCAGGCAGTACTTTGTAACTCTCTGCTAAAAATATTTGCTCCATATACATGACATAAGGGCCAAATTCTTAAGTGGATAGAACAGGTGAATTTGCCACAAAAGTCTGGGCACCCATCATGCCTCAAAAAGCCCATATTTGTGCACTGAAAATACAGTGTGCCTCTGCAAATTGGATAAATGCACATGCACTGAGGTTTCTGTTAAAATCCTTACAGTTTTGCCTTTGCAAGCAGGTGTTCCTACAGTCTTCATTAGAACTGGTTGGAAATTTTCTGACACTTTTTTTTTTTTGTTAGAAAATGCCAGTTTTTAGAAACCAGAACTGTTCATGGGAAAGGGTTGGCTTTGACAAATCTCCTGATTTTAAAATTTTATTGAAAAAATGTTTTGAAATTGTCTGTGTTCTGTTTCTACATACTCAGTTTAATTTTTCCATTCTAAATGACTTTTCAGTTCAATTTATTCTAAAAAGTCAATGAAATCAAAACTTTTTAAAATGATCTAAACAAAACATTTTGATTGATCTGAGCTGAAATGTTTTTGAATTATCATTTGGAAAATTGGAGATTTTGACTTCTTGCCCTGATTTAGGGTAAGAGTTTTTGAAATCACAAAAACTTTTGTGGAACAGGAAAACCATTTCCCACACACCTTTAGTCTTCATGATATGAGAAATATGGTTCCAAGGCTCCCCCATCTATATTTTTATGCCATAAAAATGAAATTCATTTAAAGAAAGGATGTAAAATCAGCAAGAGAACCCAGAAATCCACAGCCAAAATTTAAACTCTCTCATTAGTATGTTGCTTCTACTTCCTTGTCTTGTTCTCTGCCGAAGCACACATGTAGGCCTGCAAGGGCTCTGCATCATGAACTCTGTGTGCTATGTTTGGAGTGGAAAGAGAATTGATGAGAATAATCTCAATCCAGAGATTAACCCATAAAGATTAAATGAGGTGTCCTATTTTGCATCAGGCATGAGTTCAGACTTCATGGATATAACTGAATTTTGCTTTGATTTCTTTATCAAAATGTAATGGCGTCCTAGAAGAACATTTTGTGCTTTCTGTAAATCCAGAGTAGTTCTTACTTGTTTGGAAACTTCTATTATAAGTATTCATTTAATATTTGCATAGAATGCCATAGTGTGTGCATTGTACTTTTATATAGCCAGTAGAGACAGTAGCTGCCCCAAGCAAGATAGATAGGACATTACACGAGTGGATGTGAAAGGATTTCGGTACTGTGTCCTGCTATAGCACATTTATTGGATTGTATGAATTTTCAATCTGCATTCAAAGATGCTAAAATTGTGCACAGATTTGAAATGATGATTTAATTGTTTTACAAATGAGTGTTTTCTTCAGCATACAAAACAGATGAATGAATCCCGAAAGGCCTTTTTCTGTGACTTTAACAGACGATTTCCTGACATTGTTATATTTCCTGGTTTAAGGCTATGAATAATTAGCTATTTTAGTAAAAAAATACTTTGAGGACTAGATGTCAACAAAAAAGCTATCAGTAAATTTGGAACAGCTTTGCATGTCAGGATGATTATAGCAGTGAATAAAAGGAATTACTAGCAAATTGAACCATGCAGTGTACAGTTCTTAACTTCAGCTTCCTCCAGTTTCTCCTGCTTCATTCCCCTGCTTTCCTAGGCTGTTCATGATATTATCAAGCTGGGAATTCTTCTTCACAAAATCCCTTACTGTGGACAACTGTTATCCAGCATTTACTCAAATAAGTTAATCAGTGCTCAGTCACTTGAAACTTCACCTTTAGGGCTCCCTCTGACGAGGCAGCTGCTCTTAATAATTAGCTCTTTTGTCTGATTTCCTGAAATGTGGAAAGCCACTTACTCCACAGCTTCAATTCCAAACTAGTGCCAGGAATCAAACTGGTCTGTTGGGTACAGCAGGTTCTCTGTGTACTTCCCATGTAGTAAACTGAGCCACCCCACTGGCTAAAAACACAAGAGGTAATTTTTTCTCATAGGTGATCAAACTATCACTGCAAGAAGAGTAACAAAATAGCTGTCAGTTCTGTGAAATGAACAGTTGCAGGTCGGTCAGGGTAATGTCAAGTGAATTACTAAGAAGACATTGGAGCCATTTTAGCTGGAGCATTAAAATGTCTTTTAAAATCCAGATGTTGCACGGCACATAAAAGGGCATCAGAGTCTATGGAAATACAACTTAATCAGGGTCGTCATATGGGTTTTACGTAGGTAGGTGGGATTGAACAAATATTGAACTTGAAAATATAATTGTTTGTATTAGATCAGGGTTCGGCATCTGCAGTGTCCACGGGTTCGGCTGATCACAGCTTCCATTGGCCGTGGTTTGCCGTTCCAGGTCAACGGGGGCTGCGGGAAGCAGCGGCCAGCATATCCCTTGGCCCATGCTGCTTCCCGCAGCCCCCATTGGTCTGGAATGGTGAACCGCGGCCAGTGGGAGCTGCAATTGGCTGAACCTGAGGACGCTGCAGGTAAATAAACCATCCCGGCCCGCCATCTGATTTCCCTGATGGGCCACATGCCAAAGGTTGCCGATCCCTGTATTAGATTTTATTTTTTTAAGAAACCTAATGGCCCGATTCTCCTCTTTCTATGCTGGTGTAAATGATGAGTAACACCACTGAGGTCAGTGGAGTTGCACTGATGATTAAGCATAAATGCAAAGATTATCACACTATCTATTTATATATGTAAGTTCTTCTAGAGGCACCCATCACATAGCATCTGAACTCAAGTACAAACCAGAGATATGATATATAAAGAGACTGGTGTGTTCACTTGTGTCCCTCTTATTTTAAATGGAAATCTGTGTTACCAACTGGTAAGATTTTTGGAGTATTAACACAAATTGGCTATCTTGATACCCTGAAAATGCAGGTTTTAAATTTCCCCCATCATGGATGCTGTAGTATCCATCCAGTGTTGTGTTGAACCCACATTTCAGAAGAGAGACCCTGTGGCTTTTTTAGGAACTGCACTGGATTGCTTACCGTCCAGATGTTCACCAGCACCTGGGTTGTTAAATATTCTGTCCTTGATGAAACTTGGGACCCATTTTGGGTTTGGTTGCACACATCTCTCTGCTTCTGCCATGCTAATAAATCATGTGCTGTGTAATAAGGGCTTATCCAAAGGTCATTGTAGTCAATGGGATCGGGCCCTAATAAGAATGTCTTTTCTATATTATGTATTTTTGCACTGGTATTGTGCTGCTGATTTAGGGGCAGTGGAACAAATATCTAATGTGGATATGCTGAACATTTGTATAAAAATATTGCTTACCCTGGTGTGTATCCCAGTTTCAAACTGAGTTAAGCTGCTCAAGTACAAGTAATGTTTACACCAGTGTAGCGAGCGCACGCGCACACACACACACACGAGCAGGGTGTTCCAGGACAGCTATACCAGTGCAAAAAAATAAATAAAATAAAATAAATCCCTGTGTTCTAAGTGGTTGGCTGTTCATGAGCGGCTTACTGGCATGACATGAATGGATTGGTAACTAAATGAAGGATTGGCTTTGCTAATCACGGTGAGAATACTCTTTAATGAGTTTCTGAAGTCTTCTTAAGTGATCCCTG